>NW_015662934.1:675552-676655 GCF_001515625.1 Sinocyclocheilus rhinocerous
TGGGCTCATTGAAGACCAGTCGTGCCGCTGCATTCTGAATCATTTGTAGAGGTTTGATTGTGTTTGATGGAAGTCTAGCCAGAAGAGCATTGCAGTAGTCCAGCCTAGAGATGACAAGGGCCTGGACAAGAAGGTGTGCAGCATGCTCCGTTAGAAAGGACCTGATCTTTCTGATGTTGTGCAGTGATCGAGCAGTCTTTGCAATGGGGTCTTTGAAGGTCAGCTGGTCATCAAAGATTACACCAAGATTTCTGACCGAAATTGATGGGGTAATTGTAGAAGAACCTAGCTGGATGGTGAAATCATGTTGTAGAGTTGGAGAGGCAGGGAAGACAAGAAGCTTAGTCTTTGCCAGTTTGAGCTGTAGGTCATGTTCTTTCATCCATGCTGAGATGTCCGCCAGGCAGCCTGAGATCCGTGCAGCTACCGTTGAATCATCTGGTTGAAATGAGAGATAGACCTGTGTGTCATCAGCATAGCAATGGTAGGAGAAGCCATGTGCCTGTTTGATGGGACCCAGTGATGTAGTGTATATGGAGAAAAGGAGGGGTCCAAGAACTTATCCCTGAGGAACCCCAGTGACCAGTTGATGTGCTTTGGATTCCTCCCCTCCTCAGGCCACCCTGAAAGACCTACCAGTGAGATAGGATTCAAACCAGCGAAGTGGAATCCCTGTGATGCCCAGTGATGAGAGGGCGGACAGGAGGATCTGATGATTGACAGTGTCAAAAGCAGCAGATAGATCCAGCAGAATAATTTGGAATCAGAAAGAATTTGGAATCAGCTTTTGCAATCCGCACGGCTTCCGTGACTGACAATAGCGCAGTCTCAGTTGAATGGCCACTCCTGAAACCTGACTGGTTAGCATCCAGTTTGTTGTTCTGTGAAAGAAACAATGATACCTGGTTGAAAACAACTTGTTCAAGGGTTTTCGCTATGAATGGAAGGAGAGAGACATGTCTGTAGCTGTCTATAAGAGAAGTGTTTAATGTAGGTTTTTTGAGCAGTGGGGTTACTCGAGCCTGCTAGAATGCAGTGGGGAAGGTGCCTGTGATGAGAGATGTGTTGATGATGTGTGTGAGTGCTGGTAAGAGTGTAGGAGA
>NW_015662934.1:677011-680621 GCF_001515625.1 Sinocyclocheilus rhinocerous
GGGGATTGGGTCTAGAGGGCATGTTGTAGGATGGCTGGAGAGAAGAAGTTTTGATACTTCTGTCTCAGTGAGAGGACAGAAGGAGAAGATGGGAGTTTTAGCAGTGGGTGTGGTTGGTTTGAGGTCCTGTTTGTGGGGGGCTGAGAATTGACTACTGATTTTTTTAGTTTTGTCTGTGAAGAATGTGGCGAAATCATCAGCTGTTATAGAAGTGGTGGGAGGTGGTGGAGGGGGACAGAAGAGAGAATAAAATGTTTTGAAGAGATTACGTGTGTCTGGAGCGCTGTTGATCTTGTTGTGGAAGTATGAAGATTTGGCAGTATGGACTTCAGCAGAGAAAGATGAAAGCAAAAACTGATACATACTCAAGCAGAGAAAGATGAAAGCAAAGACTGATACATACTCAGGTCTGACGCATCTTTTGATTTGCGCCATTTTCTCTCTGCTGCCCTGAGTTTGGTCCGATGCTCACGAAGAACATCGGATAACCAGGGGTTAGAAGGGGCAGCCTGTGCTGGCCTGGAGGAGCATAGCCGGCGCCAGCGCAGCACTGATGAGGGGGCGGTTGTGGTGACGAAAGGGGGCGATGACATAGCACAAAGTAAAAGTAAAAAAAAACAAAAAAACATATGTGGCCCATTCACGTATTTGTCGGACCGTAAACATACCTGCCCGCTACTACTACAACTATTAAAATATAGGGTTCACACAGATAGTGTTTTGGTCGCGAGACAGGTCAGTGGAAGTTTATATATATATATAAACGGTTATGAAAACAGCGGTTATGAAAACATGAATGATCATTTCTTTTAATGCGGTGCGTTGTCGCCCTTTATACGTAAAAATCAGTCAAATCATGTAATGTGAATGTCGTACAGTCTTGCTCGAGACTAAAAAAACGAGTTGAAAGCGTACCGAGCCGCAGAAGAGATACTGTTTCTCAAGCGCTTTCCACGAGCGCGATTCGAGACGGAGTGAAACACGGTCAAATGTGTTTCATTCATTCGTTCATAACCACTCATACCCCACTCCACCGTCGTAATCGTAATCGTAATCGTAATAATTTAAACAACAGATCTTCAAACAAAGCATTAAGCAAAAACACTCACGCACCATGCCGTCTGTCTCTTCAGTTGACTAATCGCTTCTCCCTAATTGCTCATATATTTTCTTAAATATATGAAACATGCCCTTATATTATGCAATATTTAATATTAGTAGCTTCATAATTCCATATTTCTACAGCTTTAGTAACTGTATGGTAAATAGGGGTGGTGTTGTGTGGATTTAAATGCTTTGGGTACAGTTTACCTCGAGACTTAAGTCTACATTAAACCATTAAATCTGGCTTCATTGAGCTTTACCACAGAGTCTTTGTTCACATATAATGGTGTACGTGTCGTGTCGAATACAAATGGATCAAGCACTGGTTATCACTTAAATTGAGCAGCAACAGCGTCAATCTAGTTCGCAAGCGCTGTGCCAGAGTCATAGATCTGGTCCAGCTTGTTCTGTCACATTGTGCGGTTTAATCAGGTAGTGCCATTTCATCACATGGCTTTTGGTGATTGTTTCCCATGTGCTCCAGTAAAGCCAAGGTGATTAAAAGATACCTGGCTGTAACTAGTTTAAACAAGTACAAAGACATTGCATTGCTCATAACTGGACACTGGTGCTTCCATTGGCCAATAAATCTAGGCCTACTTTTCCTGTCCTCCACAACAAATCAAGGGCCCCCTCATTGCTCGGGCCCTTGAGCTTAAGCCCCGCCTAGCCTGCCCTGTTAATCCTGCCTTGGGAAGACATAATTATTAATATTTCAGTTTAAAGTGTTTCGTTAGCTGGAATTTTTTACCAATAGTTGCTTTTTATTCATTAAGATCAGTGAGACAATGTTAATACCTTTCCTTAAATAATAAAAAATAAACATGAAAAATAATACATATATCATTTATAAAAATCATAAAATCATTTATAAACCGCTAATATTTTATGTACTACTGTCTAACATTAAGTCTTCCCTTACAGAAAAAAAACCGCATGCATTTCATGTTTTCCTCATGTGACATGTGACCACAAGTTTTCAGCTGTGGCTTTCAGTTTTGAAAATAAAAAACAACTGTAAGTGAACCTGGTTTTGACTATACCAACCAGCAATATAACTTACACTCAAAATGTTTAGATATGTTGATTAGTTTAGTGAAAATATTGTTGCTAATAAATAGTTAGGTTACACTTTATTTTGATAGTCCACTTTAGACATTCTACTAACTATAAGTAACTTTACAACTACATGCCTACTAATTCTCATTAACTTGCAACTATATGCCTACTAACTCTCAGAGTAGACTGTTAGGTTAGGATTAAGGTTAGTAGAATAAGTTGACATACTTGCAAAGTTTCTCATAGTCAGTATATTGTATGTCGTGAATCCATCAAAATAAAGTGTTAGAAGACATTAAGCAGACAGTCTACTAATACTCTAATGACTGCTAGTTGACATGTAGTTGCAAAGTTACTTACTGTTAGTAGAATGTCTAAAGTGGACTATCAAAATAAAGTGTTACCAATACAATACAATACAAATAAAATAAAAGGTGCTTAAAATGTATTTACTTGTTTTAATAATTATTTTTTTCTAATTTTTATTTAACAATAATTTAACACAATTAATTAAGTAAGTATGTATGCATGTACATGAGATGTACATACAGCATTTGGCAATTATCTGTCATTCTTCTCCTCATTTCTTCACCTCTCATGCTCTGTCAGGTTGGATGGGGGCAGACGCACACTTTCAGGTTTCTCCAGAAATATTTGATTGGGTTCAAGCCCAGGCTGTGGCTGGGCCACTCAAGGACATTCATGATTGGATAGAGAGATAGTAATCGAACTCGTGACTTTTGTCAAATCAAATTGTGCATAGAAAACTTTAACCGCCAACTGTTTGTCATGGCTGCGTGAAGTGCATTCTTCAAGCATCAACCCAGTCGCATCTTCCTCTAACTTAATAGGTTAAGGTAAATTTCGGATTTCTGCTTACTAAATGATTTGTATATATGCTTGCCTATCTACACGGCCTGCCCATCTCCACATATGATCATGGAGCTCAACTAGAGTGGCCATCAGGTTCAAGGTCACCACACTAACCAAAGTCCTTATCCATCAATTGCTCAGTTTGACCAGGAGGCCAGCTCTAGGAAGAGTCCTGGTTGTTTCAAACTTCTTCCATTAAGGGTAACAGAGACTACATGCTTCTTATTTTGGATGTGATTAATCGTGATTAATCGTTTGACAGCACCTGGACCACAAAACCAGTCATAAGTAGCACGGGTCAAAATGATCGATTTTTCTTTTATGCCAAAAAATATTTAGAATATTAAGTAAAGATCATGTTCCGTGAAGATATTTTGTCATTTTCCTACCGTAAATATATCAAAACTTCATTTTTGATTGATAATATGCATTGCTAAGAACTTTATTTGGACAAATTTAAAGGCGATTTTCTCAATGTTTAGATTTTTTTGCACCCTCAGATTCCAGATTTTCAAATAGTTGTCTCTCAGCCAAATATTGTCCTATCCTAACAAACCATACATCAATGTAGAGC
>NW_015662934.1:683184-695330 GCF_001515625.1 Sinocyclocheilus rhinocerous
GCAAACCTGTTTCTGAGCTCTACAGGCAGTTCTTTTGACCTCAGGGCTTGGTTTTTGCTCTGATATGCATTATCAGCTGTTAGACCTTTTATTAAGACGTGCGTGCCTTTCCAAATCATACCCATTCAATTGAATTTGCCACATGTTAACTTCCCTCAAAGTGTAGTAACATCTACAAGCAATATGAATGCTCCTGAGCTAAATTTCAGCTGTCCCAGATAAGGGTATGAATACTTATGCAATGGAATCATTTTAGTTTTTCTATTTTTAATAAATTTGCAAAAATGTTAAAAACCTATTTTTTGCTGTACAATTATGGTGTATGGAGTGCAGATTGATGTGGAAAAAAAGTAATTTAACCTTCTTTAATAATAAAATGAAACAAAAACAAACTCAAACCACCCCGAAGGGGAAAAAAACTTCATTTTTGATTGATAATATGCATTGCTAAGAACTTTATTTGGACAAATTTAAAGGCGATTTTCTCAATGTTTAGATTTTTTTGCACCCTCAGATTCCAGATTTTCAAATAGTTGTCTCTCAGCCAAATATTGTCCTATCCTAACAAACCATACATCAATGGAGAGCTTATTTATTCAGATGATGTATCAATCTCAATGTATCAGTCTCAATTTCTCAATCTCAATTGACCCTTATGACTGGTTTTGTGGTACAGGGTCACACACATACACACACACACACACACACATATCCAAAATGCCATGAGTGCAAAAAGCCACAATGACTATTCAAGCAAATTTTTTATTTTTATTAAACCAGATAAATTCAACACTATGTTAATATTATGTCTGTACTGTGTTACTGTGTGGACAAGGGAACTGAATCTGTCACACCTGCTGTCACTTCCTGAAACATCATCGCTCCACCCACAATCCGCCTCCCGTTTGATTCCTATAAATCTCCTCGTGACCATAAGAACATCCAAAGTTCGTGACCGAAAAAACTTGATTCCTCTAAGCCAGAGTACACAAAGGTGTGCCATCTCTGTAAAGCACAAAGAAGATAAGACAGTCTAAGTTTACCAAACATAAAAATGGAGCCCCAAGAAGACTGGAATACATCAGAGAAATCCAAACTGTTGCAGCCTGGGCCGCCACCATACCAGGACCATCAGCCTCCTCCAGGGAACTTCCAGAGCACTTCTGGCTATCAAGCCCAGCAATATGGAGCTTCAGGGCCATACGGCCAAGGACCGTATCCAGGACATGCTGCGGTCATTGTGCAACCTGCAGTTTATGTGACCACCACTCCACTGGTGTATCCAATGCCAGATTACCTGGGTTACTCCATCTTTACCATGTTGTGCTGCTGCTTACCTCTGGGCATTACTGCACTGGTTTTCTCTATCAATGTAAGCATTAGTTCATTTCTTAACCTATTTTAAATGGTTTATTTGTGTCATACAAATAAGATACACTAACTGAACAACACTTTGTTGACTTGAAGAAATGGAGAGATCATAGATGACAATTAAAAAAAAAAACATGTTTCTAATTTATTGTTTAAATATGTAAAATGTTTGAAACAAAAGAGAGCAAAGCATAAGAGTTAAGTTCTGATCACATGACTGTGAGCTTTCAAAATAAAGGTTCACTTGTGTAACTTCCTCATAACTAACACGATTGGATGAAGATGGTTTGAGTTTCTAAATTTACCTCATTTACTAAGCAGATGCTTGCCTCCATTTTAACAAACATCTTTTGTTCCCATAAGGGGTGTGACTTTTTGTTATTGACAAAGAGTTGTGGCAGTACAGAACATCCCAATTTAACCATTGCTTTGGCACATCTGTGAACTTTCTCTATGTGAAGCTACTGAAGCATATTTTTGTTGTTCTGCAATACACTATAGTTCACTGTATATGAATTAAAGACACTAAATTAGTTCAGAAAAAGGAAATGCAATACATGATAGTTCAGATAAAGGAAATGAAAGTCTTGACACTTGAAACTTGCCCTGTGTTTCCATTATTGCATAAGCTGGTGTATCATTTTGAAATAGCACCTTTAGCGTCTGTTAAAATATTTATTGATTTATGAAGAATCATGTGAAACACGGTAGGACGCAGGTCACATCATAGCTTTACTACTACAATGTAAAAACTACAAAGCACACTTGCTGAAAAACAGAAGAGGTATAACTGACATTGTTTCACATTTATTTTCACAGACTCGGAATGCCAACATGTCTGGACAACAACAGTTAGCAGAGAGAAACTCCAAATTGGCGTTCACTCTTAACAATACTGCTCTTGGTATTGGCATTGTCTTCTTGGTGTTGTATGTCACTCTCATCATTGTCAACTCTAAAAACCATTCAAATCCATAATTGTTCAGGACATCAGAGTTGGACACCAGGAATGACAAGATAGAGGGCTTTCTAAAAACTAAAATTGTATAATGACACAAGTATAAATTTAAATGAATTTACATTTTCATCTGAAAGATCAGTCTGGCTCATCTCAAGCGTAAAATTATTCATGTTACTAAAACATGCTTTATAGTTGATTATCTTATGTTTCAAAACCATACAAACGGTGACTCTCATTGTATAAATATTGATGTTTGTTTTTCTTCCTGTCTTTTGATTATGTATTTAATTAAAACTGTCAATGACCAATAATACATACCAGTTTTCTTTGTTTAAAACCATTTATGTGGTTTTACCTGAGCACTGTCCATTCGTATTCCCGAATAAATCACTCTTATAAGCCGGTTAAGGCAGTTTTTTGGAGAATGTTTCCTACGTAAATGCCTGTGCATGACAATGAAATAAAACACAAACAGATTCAACAAATTCGGAGCTCCATGTGGTCAGTAGTTTTCCTATGGGCTTTGCTGCTATTGTTTACTCTCTGTGAGTATTATTAACATTTTTCTCACATAGACAACAAAATAAACTTTTATATGACATCCAACAGTCTGGGAAAGCAGTCTTGGAAAAAGGAACAATAATGATGCAAATTATGATTTTATAGTTAATTTACACCCCAGAACACACTGTAGTTTAGATGTAATAAACAGGACTGACTTTTTGTATTATTATTAAAAGCTGCATCAGGATGACCTGTATTAAAAGCAATGCAAATAGAGTACCCTTCACTAATGTTGGCACCCTTGGTAAATATGAGCAAAGGTGGCTGTGAAAAGAAATCTGCATTGTTGATCCTTTTGATCTTTCATTTTAAAAAAAATCACAAAATTCGAACCTATCATTGAAGTAAAACAATGGAAAATCTCCATTTGAAATAAATGTTTTTCTCTCACGTTGGCCACAATTATTTGCACCGAATTATTGCAACGTCTTTTGGCCAAGATAACACCTTGGAGTTTTCTCCTATAATGCCTGAATGAGTAATAATAATGAGTTTGGAGAACACCTGGCAAGAGATCATAGACCATTCTTTCAAACAGAATCACTCCAAATCCCTCAGATTCACAGCTCCATGTTGGTACTTCTACTCTTCAGTTCACCCCACTCATTTTCTATAGGGTTCAGGTCAGGGAACTACCATGGCTGAAGCTTCATTTTGAGCTCAGTGACACATTTTTGTGTTGATTTTAATGTTTGTTTTGGATCATTGTCCTGGTGGATGATTCAACCATGGCCCATTATACAATTTTTAACAGAGGCAGTTTAGATTTTTTCGTGAACAAGATATCAAAAAATAAATAAATAAATAAATAAAATGGGCCCACAACATTAAAGATCCAGCAGTATATTTAACTGTGGACATGGGGTATTTTTTATCCCTGTTTGCACCTGTTTGTGGGTTTGCTGCCAAAAAGCTCTTTTTTTAGTTTCATCTGACCATAGAAGCCAGTTCCGTTTGAAGTTCCAGTTTGGGCTGACAATTGAATTTGCTGGAGTTTGTTTTTGGATGAGCAAGGAGGATTTTTCTTGAAACCCTCCTGAACAACATGTGGTAATGTAGGGGCGGTTTGATATTTTTTAGGTTTCTGACCCTAAGACTCAACTCTTGCCTTTGCTCATATTTTACAAAGAGTGCCAATATTAGTGGAGGGCACCATGAGTTGGTCATCCTGAGCAGTAGATCAGATTTTTATCTCAAACAGACAGTAGTTCCTCTATCTGTGCTTCTACATTCACATCATTCACTTAGCTTGTGCTTTTATCACTTCCTGAGGAACAATATACTTTAGTATAGTAACTGGCAATTGAAACATTTTCTGTTCGCATAAAAATGGCTTAAGTGAGAAAGATATGTCACTAAAGAGTATGGCGGGCAGGTTACATACTATAGAACGTCTTTTAATTATTTACACCAATTAGCATCATAGTGCTGTTATCAATCAAATGAAAACAGTATCATCAAAATCCATCTTTGCACTACAGAGGTGGCACAGAAACTGCATCTGAAGTGGCGTTGAGGTGTATTTACACAGACTGTTTAATGCAGCTCAGTTGTAATGAATGCATTTACACTCCATTTATAATTGTATAAATGATGTTATGAGATTAATGTTTTTAAATGAGATTAATGAGATTACTACATAAAAAATTTGAATATAGAAATGGAATTAAATTAATTTGTTCACTGGCTGATTCATTCATGAACCAAGTGTCATCAACCCAATTCATTCAAAAATGCTGAATCAATTAAGAACCAGGCGATAAAACAGTAAAAATTGATAATTTTGTGTGTGAAATTGTCAGTTAGATAAATTAAACTTTGTTTTGCAATACAATTTTTTAAACAGGAAAAACCTGCAATTATTCTTATACAGGTGGACATTTTGTTAGGGAGTCTTTACTGCCGATGCAAAATGAATAGTCATTCTCAACCTTTGATATCACTTGCTGTCTGCAAATTGTGGTTTGAGGTTAAAGGTCTGATGTACCAAAAATGTTTTTGCATGAGGTGGGTAGAGACTATGTAAACTCAGAATGAGTAGTTCTGAAAAACTAGTGGTAGATAGTATGTTTCACATTTACTTTCAGTTCCAACTTCATCAACAAGCAAAGACAGAATGCCGTTCTTCATTAGGCTACTTATTTGTTATGGTCATCTACATTGGATTTCTTATTTGGTGTTATGATTTTAAATGTTCAGTTGAGATCAAGTCACTTTGAAACCATCTGCTAAATGCATAAATGAAAATGTGAGGAAAAGGATTTTGTCACATTATGATGTCACAGTGCAACGAAAGCCCGCCTCTGCAGAATCAAATCAAGGCCTACTTCTACATCATCATGTCTTTGGCCCTGCCCACTGGAGCGTTAGTGAGATGAGAAAGAGAAGAACAATGCAGGACCACTGGACCAGGGGCGTAGATTACGCGGGGGACGTGTCCCCCCCACTTTTAATATCACGTAAATTCGTCCCCCACACTTTTTCGGGCAAGTGTGTTCGCATAGAGGTTTTCAAGAGCTGGTGTGAATAAATATAGATTTAAATTCAAAGAGACAGGAGAGTCTGTGCATGATCTGATGTTTTATTCGGACACAGAATAAGCCGAGATGAACATCGCGGAGGGCAAAACACTCCATGCAGTGTATGTTTCATTCTCTGTCCCCCTCACTTCTGAAATGATGGCTACGCCCCTGCACTGGACTAAAAATAACATTACATTCCAAAGGATCCTAATCCTAGGAAGTACTTATTTATTTTCTGATATGTAATGATTCGTGTTCAGTCAGTGTCACGGTGCGTGTGAAGAGATGAAGCGAGGACTCAAGTGCAGGATGAATGGTTCTTTCTTTAATAATAAAATGAAACAAAAACAAACTAAAACAATCCCGAGGGGGAAAAACAGACAGCCAGGCTCGGAACTGCACTACATGCAGACATAACACACACAATGAAAAACGACGGATCAGCACAGGATTACAAGAATAAATAGGAAACCAGATGAGGAGATTAGCTAGGGAGACACAGGTGGAGCAACTTAAACAATAATGAGGTAACAAGATGGGCGGGGCAAGACAATAGTCAGGAGAGAGCACATGGCACCAAACAAACACAACACAAGCCATGTGCTCACAGAAAACAGTGTCATCTGGTGGCCATCATGGGCACACCCGCTGAAGACTGTGACAGTCAGGAGGTGTTCTTTCTCTCAAAGTCATTTATTGCTGTTTATGTGTCAGTAAATCAAGCCAATGCCTTAACAGTCAACTACACATTGTTTCTGTTAGTAGCATGAAAATAATAAGTTATTTAATTTGTGATTAAATTATATACAGAAAGCAATCAAAGAATGCTCCCTTTATAATCGCTATAGCTGTCAATCACACAGCACCATTTTATATTCAATGACGTAGTCTACACTGCACAATGAATCTCTTATTTACATCGTGTTTGCACTGTTAGTTATGATGAAAGCATCTGTGAAAATATTAAACTTGAGTTGCAATGACGACATCCGCTACAGTGCTCATCGCTGCGATCTTTCATGCGACGGGATATAATGCTATAATCAACACTTTCCATGATTAGTTAATCTCAACAGATGTAATAGTACACTCTAAAAAATGCTGGGTTAAATACAACCCAGTGCTGGGTAAAATAGGGACAAACCCAGCAATTGGGTTGTTTTGAACCAGCGGTTGGGTTACTACCCAGAAGGTTGGGTTAAACATTTAATCAAACCGCTGGGTCAAAATAGCCCAATTGCTGGGTTTGTCCCTATTTTACCCAGCACTGGGTTGTATTTAACCCAGCATTTTTTAGAATGTAAGAACCTAGGAAAAGTTTTGGAGAGAGCTACACATTTAATGCTTATTTCATATGCAAAGAAGCCATTCATAGCAAGGGACGTTTCCATTGAAGTCTCACAGCAGACACGCCCCTTCCACCAGAACATTCAAATCAGAATGCTAAAATCAGGGTTAGGGTTAAAATCATACTAACATAATAAGTGCACTTCAGGAAACATTATCAAATAATTTTTAAAAAAATGCAGTTCATGACCCCTTTAAAAATATGGGTTCCATTCTTTCCAGTGTTTCAACTGAAGTGAAAGTATAGTAAAAGTGAAAGTAAAAATAAAAATAAACATTTCTTCTGCTTGTCATACAGCACTTGGTAAAGATTCTCCATCAGGTTCATTTCACTTTACCAGGTACAGTTGACTACCAAACATGAGAGGCCAAAGCTTGAGATGCATCTGTGGTCACACAAATGTAAGAATAATAAAAAAAGATAAGCTTATTCATGTAACTTCCCCATAACTGCTATTCTCCACTGATAAATTTGAATAATGTACATAATGCCAAGCACTTAACAATTATTTTTGTTCTAAACACAGGAAGATTGAATTTATAACCCATGTTGTGAGTTTAGACGTGTGATGCTGACAGGAGGGATGAGGTTAAAAAAAAGAGCAAGATTCACTGTCACAAGGTCCCAAAAATGTGCTTTAGTGTGGTGAAATACTCCTCTTGATATGTCATGTATCTCATCATAGTAAATATGAGACCACAAGGTGGTGCCTGCAGTCACAGAGTATTTTGGATATTAGACAGAAAATGGTAAGTGGTAACTACTCCTCCCCTACAACCTACAACTCACTTCCGATTTGCTGACTACCTTAACTGACAAGGTATATGACACCAGAGTACAGCAATACATACACACATCTCTGCAGAGCATAGGCAGTTACAACCAAAATCCAATAATCAGAAGAATGGACCCCAGCCAGTCTTTCTATCAGCCTCCAGGGGCCTACAATTCATCTGAGAAATCAGTTATGTTGCAGTCAGCTGCAGCACCACCAGCATACCAGGACAATCCTGCTGGATATCCTCCTTCCATTCCAAGCCAGCCGGTCCCCCAGGGCCCCTACGTCCAGGGGCCGTATCCAGGACAAACTGTGGTTGCTGTTCAGCCTGCAGTTTTTGTGACTGCCGCTCCACTGGCCAATCCAGCGCCAGATTACCTGGGTTATTCCATCTTTACCATGCTGTGCTGCTGTTTTCCTCTGGGCATTGCTGCGCTGGTTTACTCCTGCTCTGTAAGTATATTAGTCCATGTGCTTTCCTTTTCTTTATGAACTAGAAGTTCAAGATTATTTATTTATTTATTTATTTTGGCCCTTTAACAGCCACAAATAAAATGTATATATGCATATATATATATATATATATATATATATATATATACACACACACACACACACATATATATATATATATATATAATTTTTCAATATTTTTTTCTTTGTGTGGCTGTTAAGCCGTTAATTTTATATATATATATAAAAAATTTATATATACATTTATTTTTGAATACTGCTGTGATTTATTTTTTTAACCTAACTTCATAACTAAAAAAGGAGATACAATTAGGAGATGAAAAGATAAAAAGGAGAGGCTAAAGCCTCTGTGGTCACACAGTATGTATGTAAATAAGACAAGTTAATTCATGTAATTTTCACATAACTTCCATGCTCTACCGATAAATGCATTGGTTCAGTTTTTTGGTTTCCCGTAAATGACTGTCCGTTGTAGAGAAAGGTGTGGTGCTGGAGACCCCCTCAACAGCAACAGACTTAGAACTTTAAAAAGTTCTTATTTTACTATTTCAGTATTTCTGTTTAAAAATTTCAAGTTTATTTCAACATGATACTTGCAGCTTCTTTGTAGCCTAATTGTGAAAATAGTTTTAACCATTTAACCTAACCATTTTTTTTTTCAGTGTAGCACTTACCATAGTTTAATTTCCTTCCTTAAAGGAAATCTCCTAAATCTAAACAAAGAAACGGCAGTTAACGCAATGGGTTAAACTTGACATTTGAAGTTGAGCTTGATGGTTCAGGTGTGTTACAACTGGGTTAAAACTAATGGCAAACTGTTTTATGCTTTTGTTCTGGTAAATTTTTTATTAATTAATAAATTTTTTATGAAAAAATTATTTTGCGAAATCACCGACAAATGCCCGAAATCGGAGGCAAATCGGTGCTCGTTCACGCGAGTGACAATCATGCAGTGTGAATTATCAAAGACGCGATCTGAGGGAATCACCGACACGTCGCCGACGCCCGCAAAATATTTGGCATGCTAAATATCTGGAGCTGTCGGCGATTCACAATCACGCTGTGTGAAATGAGTTCTGACTGAAAAACACATGGGCGATGACCTACAGCCAATGAGAGACCAAGATACAGGGCAGAGGGAAGTTCGGGGAGGAGTTATAGACCAGAATATCAGTATTTTAATAGATATATGAACAATTATATCATACAGAAACAAGCACAAACATTTGCTTGATCAGCCACAACATCAGCATAACAGTTAGTGCAAAATTATTTACCTCCAACTCTCTTTGCAGAACACCCAATCCCTGTTCTTTTTCTTTTTTTTTTCTTTTTCTCCTTGTAGCTGGAAATCAGCTCCCAGACAATTTGCGGGCTATATATATATTTTTTAATAATTTCAGTCTCGCTCGAAAACTCCGGTCTGACGCAGGCGGGTTCTCGCGTTATTTCCTTATCACTTCTCGCGTGTGTTTTGTTGTGAAACATAGTTTGCAGACCAGACAGAGCTGTCAGCGATTCTTCCTATTGTGAAGTCATGCAATGTGAAACCCCCTGTCGCCGATCCATCGTGCAATGTGAACACAGTAGCAACTGAATGCTACCCCAGATAGTCACGCAGTGTGAAAACAATGGCGATCCGACGAGTTTGAAAATCGTTCAGTGTGAACTCGGCATAACCCCTGCCCCTAAACCTACCCGTCACTGGGATGTAGACAAATCGTACAAAATCATATGAGTGAGGTCGTACGAATTCGTACGAATTAGCCACCTCGTAAAATACGTACGAATTGGTCGTGAGATAGCATTGGTATACCACCTACACCTATGTTGGTGTGACTTTGTTTTAATAAATAAACATGAACATATCATGCATGTTGGCATAATGCAAGGTAGTGTTTAAAAGACTTTTAACCTGGAAGCCCTCCATCAAATGAAACTCAAACAAACTCTACAGAGTGGAGTTTACTCCCTCTTTTGAGAACTTCCCCATCTGCCATTGACTCAAAGAAACTCAGAATGAGAAGAGTAGTTGTTGACATTATATGTTTCACAATTGTTTTCACAGACTCGAGATGCCAACTACTCAGGATGGCGAGAATTAGCAGAGAAGAACTCAAAAACGGCACGCACCCTGAATCATGTCGCTGTTGCTCTTGGCCTCATTATCATTGTAGTGTATATTATCTATTACTTTGTGTTGATTAACAATATGAATCAGCGTAATTAACTGTTAGAGCTGTCATGGTTGGATGCAGATTATACAAACAAATTTATTTCTCTTCATTTTAAATGTTATTTGCTTAATGTGTCACATTTCACACAGTTAAAACATGCTGCAAAGGCTGATTATTGGATGTTTAAAACAATAAAAGCTTGTCAAACAAAAAAAACTACTTTTTTGTTTTTGTTAGGGTTAGGGTTTAAACTAAACACAGGAACATGACAGGAAAATGACCAAATAAGGAAACACAGAAAGGCACATGAGGAGCAAAACACACACAAAACACGGACCAGAGTCTGACATAAATCCCCCCTCCCGGAAGGCGCGTCCCGCACTGTACAATATCCAACGGGGAGGAGGGATGGGCGGATACGGCAGTTCGGGGCACCATGGTGGATCTGGCAGCTCTGGGCGCCATGGCGGATCTGGCAGTTCGGGGCGCCATGGCGGAGCAGGTGACTCGGGAGGCCATGGCGGAGCAGGGAGCTCGGGGAGCCATGGCGGAGCAGGTAGTTCAGGAGGCCATGGCTAAGCAGTCTCCGAGGCCGCGGCCCCAGCCCCCACCTCGGCCTCTACGGCTGGAGCCCTACTACCCCCCCTCCAAAAAAAATACTTGGGGACGCTTACGGGTTCCGAGGCCCTCCGTGAGCCATGACAGGGGACTGGAGCCCTCCCTGGGCTTAACTGGGGATCCGGAGCCCTCCCTGGACTTAACTGGGGATCCGGAGCCCTCCCTGGGCTTAACAGGGGATCCGGAGCCCTCCCTGGGCTTAACTGGGGAACAGGAGCCGTCCGTGGGCTATACTCGGGAACAGGAGCCCTCCGTGGGCTATACTCGGGAACAGGAGCGCTCCCTGGGCTCGACGGGGAATCAGGAGCCCTCTGTGGGCTATACTTGGGAACAGTAGCCCTCCGTGGGCTATACTCGGGAGCGGGAGCAGGAGCCCTCACTGGAGCGAGCTCCGGGGCTGGAGCCGGCACTGGAGCGAGCTCCGGGGATGGAGACGGCACTGAAGCGAGCTCCGGGGATAGAGACGACACTGGAGCGAGCTCCGGGGATGGAGACGACACTGGAGTGAGCTCCGGGGTGGACAGCGGGCCTTTCTTCAGAGCGGCCGGTGGGTTTGACTCGGGAGCGGCCGGCGGGCTTGGGTGAGCCACGGCCGGCGGGCTCGACTTCAGAGCGGCCGGCGGGCTTGGGGGAGCCACGGCCGGCGGGCTCGACTTCGGAGCGGCAAGCAAACTTGACTCTGGAGTGGCTTGTGGGAGCCGTGGCCGGCAGACTTGACAACGGCGCGGCCGGCGGGCTTGTCTTCGGAGCGGCCGGCAGGCTTGAGTGAGCCGTGGCCGGCAGGCATGATAACAGTGCGGCCGGCGAACTTGACTTCTGAGCAGCCGGCGGGCTTGTCTTCAGAGCGGCCGGCGGGCTGGAGTGAGCCGCGGCCGGTGGGCATGACAACGGCGCGGCCGGCGAACTTGACTTCTGAGCGGCCGGCGGGCTTGAGTGAGCCGCGGCCGGCAGGCATGACAACGGCACGGCCGGCGCACTTGACAGCAGGGCGGTCCTCATACCGCTGGGAGAAGAAAATGGATAACAAAAGATGACAAAAAACGGAAATAAAAACATGGGAGAAGGGGCGCTGCTTACTGTCTTGGTCTGGTCTTCTGTCAGGACACACACACGAGGATAACCGGAACTAAGGAGCAAGGAGACGAGGAATATACGAAACAGTCTTTAGGAAACACATCCACGTAACGAGTAGTTCGGACAAAAGGGAAACTGAACAGGCAAGAACTTAAATACAAGGGTAATTAATAGAACACAGCTGAACGGAATCATAATTAAACTAAACAAGGACAGGAAAATGACCAAATAAGGAAACACAGAAAGGCACATGAGGAGC
>NW_015662934.1:695496-702878 GCF_001515625.1 Sinocyclocheilus rhinocerous
AACCGGAACTAAGGAGCGAGGAGACGAGGAATATACGAAACAGTCTTTAGGAAACACATCCACGTAACGAGTAGTTCGGACAAAAGGGAAACTGAACAGGCAGGAACTTAAATACAAGGGTAATTAATAGAACACAGCTGAACGGAATCATAATTAAACTAAACAAGGACAGGGAAATGACCAAATAAGAGAACACAGAAAGGCACATGAGGAGCAAAACACACACAAAACACGGACCAGAGTCTGACACCTAATTAGAAATTTTTTTTAAAACTTTGTCTTTCTCTTTATTTATTCCTTCCCTTTCTAGCTTGTACTTATTTGAATAATGCCTAAAACTTGGTATTACAAGCACTTCCTGTGTCTGTTTGCCTCTTTAAGAAGAATTGCTTTATGTATTCCCCAATTGTAAGTCGCTTTGGATGAAAGCGTCTGCAAAATGACTAAATGTAAATGTAATGTAAATGTACTTTACAAGAAATGTATTTTGTCAGAAAAGCACAACAACCAAAATTACCACAAAGACAGTTGGTTCCCAGTGGTCAAATAACTTCAGCAGAAGTGAAAGTGTTTTTATTGCTCAATAATAGGTCAATAATTGCTCAATAATAGATTTTTTCTCATAATAAGACTTAGGGGACCCACTTTATATTAAGTGGCCTTAACAACTATGTACTTACATTTAAATTAATAATTTGGTACAATGCACTTATTGTGTACATACATGTTTTTACATTGTACTTATATTTTAATAATACCTGCATGTAATTACATCTGTAATTCATTTCTGTAATTACATTTATAATTACACAGTTGACCCATCCCTTACACCTACCCATACCAACAAACCTGTCCCTAACCTTACCCATATCCCAACTCAATAGCAGCAAAAGTGTTTTGCAATACAATATGAACACAATAAGTACATTGTACTTAATTTTTGATGTAAGTACATAGTAGTTAAGGCCACTTAATATAAAGTGGGGCCGACTTAGGATGTCAGACTCTGTTCCGTGTTTTGTGTTTTGCTCCCCACGTGTTCCATGACCCAGTTTTCCCTCATGTTTAATTATTGTTTCATTAGTTCCAGGTGTGTCTCGTCATCCCATCCTCTAGTCATGTCTATTTAAAGTGTTTCCTGTTTTGAGTTCTCTGTCCGGTATTGTATATGTCAACCTCTCCTGCTATGTGTGTTTTCCTGGTTCCCTGGATATAATTAAAGTCTCCTTATTGATGTACTCCTCGTCACCTCGTTCCTCACTCCGCGCTCCCTCACAGTAGCAACAACGTGACATAGGAATAATTTTTGATCGGACCTTTAATATATACTAGTTAATTCTAAACAGTACAGAGTTGTCATTCTTGTTTTGTAAAGACATTTACAAAATATGATCACCTTCTTGATCATGGTGTCTCTCCTGCCAGTTAAGTATTTTGAAAAAGTGACCTATAAAAAGCATTTTGAAAAAGTGAACTATATTGAGAAATGTGTCCCAGAATGTAAATAAAAACTGTAATTGAAGGAGAGAAAGATGAATTCCCCATAACTGCCATTCTCCACTGATAATTTTGAATAATGTACATAACGCCGAGCACTGTGTCTTTTCAATTAATTAACAGTTATTTTTGTTCTAAACACAGGAAGGTTGAGTTTATAACTCATGTTGCGAGTTTAGACATGTAATGCTGACAGGAGGGATGTGGAAACTGGTTAAAAAGAGCAATATATATTCACTGTCACATGGTCCCAACAATATGCTTCGGTGTGGTGAAATACTCCTCTTGATATTCCATGTATCTGGTCAGAGTAAGTATGAGACCACAAGGTGGTGCCTGCAGTCACACAGTCACATATGATGGAAACAGTGGTAATGTCTAGACACTTCTCTACAACCTACAACTCACCTCCCATTTTCTGACTACCTTAACTGACAAGGTATATGACACCATAGTACAGTAATACACAAGTCTCCGCAGAGCACAAGGCAAAGGAAATTACAACCAAAATCCAATAATCAGAAGGTTAATTAAGTGCAAAAGACCACTCCAAAGACACTTAAAATAGCTGGACCTCACTCACAACTCTCTCAAGGCTTGTTCACTCCCCCAGCGTCTTGCAATTATCATTTTCATACCAAGGACACTAAACATTTTTGCAAACTGTCTAAACTTAATTTTACACGCAGACACTCATATGAAGAGTTTTAAACAGCAAATTAGTCATTCAGAGAACAAATTTTATTTTTGAACATGAAAAATTTACCGAGGTCCGGACCTCGGTGACCTCGTAGCTGGTTATGACCATGGTGTAAAGCAAGGAAAAGAGTACTTTTAGATAAACACGTAACGTAATTAAAGTAGACTAAAGTCTATTTAAATGCTTTGCCACTTGCTTCAGCAACTATATAAGACGTTGAATAATACATTGCTCATATTTATTGCGTTTAAACATGAATACATCTATGAAAGATGTATGACTTTAGAGCCTTTTCACACTGAACGTGAAAATTGGTGTGAAGGTTCGGCGCGATGATGAACAAAATACTTCTTCGCACTGCAGAGGTGGTACAGAAGCTGCATTTGTTCAGAAAGCCTGATTCATTAACAAACTGATTTGTTTGGAATTATTTATTGGCAAAATAAAGCAAAAACAGTCAGAATTTACAATCTGTTTACAAACTGTTTGTTTTGAGAAATTCTTCTTCTTAATGGAAACTGATCTCTCAGAAAAAAAGCTGTCACTGGGGCGGTTACTCTTTCAAAAGGTACTAATATGTACCTTTAAGGCAGTAATATGCACCCTTTAGGGGTAAATAAGGTACAAAGGTGTACCTTTTGACGGGGTAATGCCGTAGTGACAGATTTTGTCCCTTTCTGAGAGTGGGTATTTTGTTAGGAAGTCTTTACTACCCATGCAAACTGAACACTTGACCTTTAAAAATCTTGCTGTCTGCAGATAGTGGTTTAAGGTTTAAGGTTAGAGGTCTGATGTTCCAGAAATGTTTTTGCATGAGGTTGGTAGAGAATAGGTTAACCTCAGAATGAGTCGTTTTGAAAATCAGAAGTGGTAGACAGTATGTTTCACATTAACTTTCAGTTTCAGATATTTTAAAGTAAAATGTTTCCTGGTGTTTTTTTCCTGTAAAATGGGTTATATTTTAGATATAAATGGTAATTTTCTACCCTGATTTTAGCCCTCTGATTTGCACTCTCCATGAGACTTCAATGTAAAAACCCATTTCTATGATTGCCTAACATCTTTGCATATGAAATGAGCATTATATGTGGATCTCTCTCGAAAACCTAAATGCCAAAGATTCCCCATCAAGTTGATATAATTTAACTTCATGACTGAAAAAAAAAAAAATGCTTGAGCTGTATGTGTTGTCACACAAATACCGTATGTAAGCATTACAAACTCCTTTTCTTCTAAGGACAGGAAGGTTTCGATGTGCAGTGGATGAGGATAGCAATTAAAAAGGGAAGGATTCGCTATCACAAGGTTGCAAAAATATGCTTGGGTTTAGTGAAATTCTCCTGATATTTCATGTATCTCATCATGGTAAATGTAAAACCAGAATGGGGCCTGCAGTCACATAGTATGATGGAAACAGTGGTAAAGTTCTTGTCTCTCCTCCCCTACAACCTACAAATTGCTTCCCATTTACTGACTGCCTTCATCAGCACAGAAAAGCCTGAACCAGAGTACAGCAACACATACGTGGCTGCAGAGCACAAGGCAAAGGAAATTACAAACAAAATCCAATAATCAGAAGAATGGATCCCAACCAGTCCTTCAATCAGCCTCCAGAAGCCTGCAATTCATCTGAGAAATCAGCGATGTTGCAGCCTATTGCAAAACCACCAGTATACCAGGACAATTTTGTTGGATACCTTTCTTCTTTTCCAGGACAGTCTGTGGTCGCTGTGCAGCCTGCAGTTTTTGTGCCCACCACTCCACTGGCCAATCCAGTGCCACTGACCAATCCAATGCCAGAGTACACTTGCTATTCCATCTTTACCTTGCTGTGCTGCTGTTTACCTCTGGGCACTGCTGCACTGGTTTACTCCCTCACTGTAAGTATTGATGCATGTGCTTTCCTTTTATTTATGATGTATTTATGAATACCACAGTGATAACTATTCAATTTCTTGTGCTAGGTACAGCACATGGATGGTAAAAATTCTCCACCAGGCTTATTTTACTTAACTAAAAAGGAGATGCTGGTTAAAGCTTGAGCTGTATGTGGTTTTAATAAATAAACATGCTATTTGCTTTTTAGGGTAAAAACCTTTTATCAAATGAATATGAAATCTTGAGAACTCCCCCATCTGCCAGTGGTTGACATTATGTTTCACAATTGTTTTCACAGACTCGAATTGCCAACTACTCAGGATACCAAAAATTAGCAAAGAAGAACTCCAAAACGGCACTCACCCTGAATCATGTCGGCGTTGCTGTTGGGAGCATTTTATTTGTATTGTTTTTTATTTTTGAGTTTGTGTTGAATATAAAAACAGATCCTTAAATGATACAATGAAGCAAAAGCACAGATGTTAGAGGTGCAAGATAGGGTAAAGAACTTAGTAAAGACAAAATGTAATTGCACACTCACTTAACCATTTTATTATTTTGACTTTACCTTGACAACAGCTTGTTGTCTAAACATCGGAAATGCTTAAGTGGGTATGTAGATTTATTTTGCCTTTATGGTGATTAAAAATACAGATCCAAAACTTTTAGAGCTGTCATGCTTGAACGCAGATTATAAAAACAAATATGATTATTTTCATTTTAAATGTTATTGCTTAATTCATGGATATTCACCAGTTAAAACATGTTTTAAAGGCTGATTACTGGATGTTTAAAACAATAAATGCTTTAACTGACCAATTAAATTCATAATGGAGAAAAAAGCCAGTATGATTCTTGTTTTTGTTTATTATAGAATTGCATTTGAAGTAGGATAATTACTGCATTTCAAGTAGGTTAATTATCAGAAATATAGTGCATATTAGCCTTCATCTTATTTTAGCAAAATTAACTGACCCATTAGCAATCTCTTTTTATTTTCTCTTAATTTCTATAATGTTTTTGTATAGACCTTTTGCTTATCTTAAATATCTTGTGTGCAGCTGTTCTAATTTTGTGATATAACCATACATTTCATTATACATGTCATTTTAGATTCTTATACATTTGAAGGGTTATCTATCTATCTATCTATCTATCTATCTATCTATCAAGCCACCCATCCAAAAAAACAAAACGCATCTGCTAAATACATAAATGTGATTTTTTTTAATTAAATAACAGTTTGGTGGTGTATTAAAAGTGGTAATTTCAATATATGATGTAATATTTTTGAGTTATAGCATTTTTTGTAAAACAGCTATGTAGCGTCTGCGTAGAATCATGCATGATCTTTGGGGTTTTATGGCTTAAGAGACCCTTTTAGCCTTTTGACATTTGCATATAAATTACAGTTCTGGTCAGAGACTTTACGTTTGGATGGGGGTCTAAATTGCCAAATGGTTCCTCGCCATCAAGGAGATTCTAACCAGTCCCCCCCACTATCATCTCCCCCATCTGACTTCATGTCATAATTATTCAAACCGTTCATTCATTATTGCTGTTTTAAGTCATTGGTATACAAAATTGCATTAAAATACAATTAAGCCTTAGGAAACACTATAATTGATTACTTATGTTACTTATTAATTATATAATCAACCCTTAATTAGCTTGAGCTGTTACACATAAATGTATCCCATGCATGTGGGTTGAGCAGTTGAGTTGAAATATGGCCAAATATGGCCAAGTCAAAAGAGCTCTCATAAAAGCTATAGAGAAGAAATTGTTTTACATTACACCATCTATGGCTACTAGATTATTTCTATGACACTAAAAGTTCCTATAGACGTAGCTGGCAGCCTTATTCATAAGTTTAAAACTTGTATCAAACAAATTAAAGAATAAGCACAACACCAAGAGAAAATGAGAAAAAATAACCTTTGATTACCTTTTAATGTAACTGATTATACAAACGTAAAACTACTATACAACGTAAAAACTACGCTGATCCCTTATCTTATAAGTGATCCACAGTTCAAACAATTCTAGTGAATATGATATAATATTTATTGTATCTCATCAGAGTAAATGGAAAACCACAAGGTGGCGCCTGCAGTTACATAGAATGATGGAAACAGTGGAAAAAAAGTTCTTGTCACTCCTCCCTTACAACTCACTTCCCATTTGCTGACTGCCTTCATCAGATCAGAAACGCCTGAACCAGAGTACAGTATACATACGTCTCAGCAGGGCACAAGGCAAAGGAAATTTCAACCAAAATCCAATAATCAGAAGAATGGATTCCAGCCAGTCTTTCAACCAGCCTTCAGGGGCCTTCAATTCATCTGAGAAATCAGTGAAGTTGCAGCCTGTAGCACCACCACCAGAATACCAGGACAATCCTGCTGGATATTCTCCCTTCTTTCCAAGCCAGGCAGTCCCCCAAGGCCCCTACGCCCAGGGGCCGTATCCAGGACAGTCTGTGGTCGCTATGCAGCCTGCAGTTTTTGTGCCCACCACTCCACTGGCCAATCCAGTGCCAGAGTACACATGCTATTCCATCTTCACCATGCTGTGCTGCAGCTTTCATCTGGGCACTGCTGCACTGGTTTACTCCCTCTCTGTAAGTACACTTTCCTGTTATTTATGGTGTATTTTTTAATTCTGTAGTGATAACTATTTAATTCCTTGTGCTTGATACAGCACTCGAATGGAAAAGATTCTCCATCAGGTTTAGTTTACTTAATTTTATCATTTAAAAGGAGATGCAGTTGACTACCAAAGAGGTGAGAGGCCAAAGCTTTACTTGTATCTGTGGTCACACAAATATGTAAAGATTATAAACAAGATAAGTTAATTCATGTAACTTTAACTGCCATGCTCCACTTTTTAAGTATGTGTGTTCCAGTACAGATTTGGTTTTGGTGTTGGTCCCGTTATCTGCATGGTTTAATGTAAAGGATGATCAGTTGCAGATAAAGGTGTGCATCAACCAGTGGCGGTTCTACATTGAATTACACCCTGGGCGAGACCCCCTTCGAGCCCCCCCCCCAAAAAAACCAAAAATTCTGCATAAACAGTTATATCAAAGGTGGGTGGCTCATCCTGACCAGTGGCAGAGGATGCTCCAAAATATTTTAGAAGTGCCCCTGAAATTGCAATTGAATTGCAATTGAAATTGAAATCAAAAGACCGTAGGATTATGTTTTATACAGCTAAAACATAATAGGAGGGTTACATAAACATGCCCTTACACGCTAAATGTCTGTCATTACACGCTATATCCTCCTGAGACCCAGAAAACAAA
>NW_015662934.1:703682-709307 GCF_001515625.1 Sinocyclocheilus rhinocerous
AAACAGTTATATCAAAGGTGGGTGGCTCATCCTGACCAGTGGCAGAGGATGCTCCAAGATATTTTAGAAGTGCCCCTGAATTGAAATTGAAATCAAAAGACCGTACGATTATGTTTTATACAGCTAAAACATAATAGGAGGGTTACATAAACATGCCCTTACACGCTAAATGTCTGTCATTACACGCTATATCCTCCTGAGACCCAGAAAACAAAAGTTTTTTTAATTTAGTTTTTTCTCATGTCATCAAGAAACAAATGGTAAAAAAACATTTTTGAAAAATGTTGACGTAACGTCTGAGATGTTGGTTTATGAAATACAATTTGATACCATTTTTATAATTACATAGATTTGAAAATTCCGTTGGCTAATTACAGGGCCTAACGTTAACCCAACTAATGGAAATAAATAATAACTGAACTTGTAACAGTTTTGTTGCAAAGCACAATATTATGAGAAAACCGCTTCGCGGCGACGGCGCAGAGGATTTTTTTTTTTTTTTTACTGCTCGTGCCGCCCCCCATGTATCATGAAAAAATGCCGCCCCGGGCAGCTGCCCTGGTCGCCCGTGCCAAAAACCGCTACTGGCATCAACAGCAACACTTTTAACCTGGAAGTCTTCCATCAAATGAAAATGAGATTCCGGAAAATACACGGATAATGTGTCCCGTGATTTGTACCAGGATCGTTTGATTTTGGTTCATTCACACTGCCAGTCATTTTCCGGAATCTGTGCATGTGTTCACACAGAAATTAGGATGTGACGCGCAATGTGACGCATATTCCACTAAACTGGCGAACGCTAACGTGCGTCATCACTACGACCCTTTACCGCATTGGTCCTGCCTTTTGGGACTGATCCCAGCAATGTTTCTAAGTCCCCCGGGACATGTTTGAGTTCACACAGAAGGAATTCTGGCAATTCTATGACGATTTTCCGGGATCAACACTCCCGTGTGAAACACATCCACAGAGTTTGCCCCCTCTTTTGAGAGCTCCCCCATCTGCCATTGGCTCAAAGAAACTCAGAATGAGAACAGAAGTTGTTGACATTATTGTTTCGCAATTGTTTTCACAGACTCGAAATGCCAACTACTCAGGACAGCGAGAATTAGCAGAGAGGAACTCCAAAACTGCACGTACCCTCAATCATGTCGCTGTTGCTCTTGGCATCGTTTGCACTGTATTGCTTCTTGTCTACATGTTTGTGTTGAGGAAAAATATGTAGCCTATCCCTAACTGTTAAAGCTGTTAAACCTGTCGGAAGCAGATTATGTTACAAACAAATTTGATTCTCTTGATTGTAAGCATTATTAGTTTAGTGTGTCAATATCCACCCAGTAAAACAAGCTTTAACTATTGGATGTTTTAAACAATACAAGCGTTTACTGAGCAGTTTAAAGGGGTCATATGATGTGATTTCAATTTTTCCTTTCTCTTTGGAGTGTTACAAGCTCTTGGTGCATAAAGTCTCAAATCCAAAGAGATATTCTTTATAAAAGTTAAGAGTCAACCACACCTACCTAAAACAGCTGGTTCTAACACGCCCCCACATATCTACGTCACTATGTGGGAAAAAAAAACAGTACTTATTCTTGTTTATCATAGAATTGCCAACAATTGCCTGTCATCTTCTTTTAGCCAAATGTAGGCATATCTGTTTTTGTTCTCTTTACATCTATAATGTTTTTAGACCTTTTTGCTTATCTTAAATATTCTGTGTGTAGCTAATTATTTTACATAGGCCTACTTTTGTAGGCTATTATGTTTTTACACATTTGTATGGACATAAATATTCCAGTAGTCCACATTGTTAAAAGGCACTATATAAATAAAAATATATAATAATACATCTCATTATATTGCATTTATTTCATTATACATTTCATTTTAGATCTATCTATCTATCTATCTATCTAATCTGATTGTACAACCCACATACATGTGTGTATGTTTTCAAGAGCCCCATGCAACTGAGTTATCATTCTTGTTTTGTAAAGACATTTTACAAAAGAAACCATTGCATAAATCCTGTTTTATAACAGTGTGTGATTGTTGGGTGACAATTATTGCTAGCGTCATAGAAGAATCAATTAATCTGAGATATATGTAGTGTTTTGAATGTGAAATTAACTGCTGTGCCAAGCTGAAAGTTGGTAAGGATAACTGCAAAAGTGTTTTGAAAAGTCACCTATATTGAGAAGTGTATCCCAGAGAATGTAAATAAAAACTGTAATTGAAGGGCAGGAAGATCAGCCCAAAAACATGCTCAGGAATCATAAAATCATCCCGATCTGTGTCCCAAGACCTTTTTTTCCCCCTGAATTCATAATGTTACATGTTGATTCCACTAGGTGGCGCCTGCAGTCAAGCTATAAAGAAGTTACAGTAAATTCAATCTATGCTAAAAACAAAACAAAAAAAATTTGCTTTTTTAAGGCTCTCCTCGCCTTAAAAAAAAAAAAAAAAATTGGAAAGCATCTGCTAAATTCATAAATGTAAACATGTGAACATACAAATGATGGTGATGAATGTTTAAATGTTTAAAATATTGTTTTGGTCTCTAAAAATATGGGTTTCACTTCCCAGTGTAGGCTACATGAAATAACCAAAATGTGACGTTAACAGAAAATGAATTCAAAACACAGAATTTCTGCAAAAACATTTCTATTCATTTAAGCAGGTGTTTTTCAGAGATGAGAGGTCTGTAAAATAATCCATGTGACATCAGTGGTTCAACTGCAATTATACGAAGCTACGTGAATACTTTTTTGTGCGCAAAAGAAAAAAAAACATGACTTTATTCAACAATTTGTCTCCTCCACATCAACCTGGTGCCATTTTGGAGAATATCATCTGGACGTAAACAGCGTGTCAGCTGCGTCACAAGGATACGCTGTTTCCGTTCAGATCAAATAACAACAACGTAGGAAACAGATCCGGCGTGACGCAGCTGACACAGAACAGCATACGCTGTTTACGTCCAGCGGATATTCTCCAAAATGGCACCAGGGTGATGTCCGTTCCGGACTGCTCCCCATGCCACTCTTGACCAAAAAGAATATAAAAGGCTGAACTGAATAAACTAAAACTTTGGATAGACCTGTGGAGATCTGAAAGAATGTTTTATGGAGATGTGACCAAACTGGAACTTTTGGACCACTGCTCCACAAGTAAGAATCAGAGAAGCGTTCCGTATTAAAGCTATAGTCTACGGAACGCAGTTTGTCCTGTTTTTGCAGGCATACGCAGAATGACCTCCAAGACCATACAAATAACAAATTATTATTTTTCCAAATAATTGTTTGAATTGCGAACGTAGCTTCTCCAGGAAGTCTTTTAGACAAAGCGGAATCCTCTGCCGTCTAGTCGCTCCCGCTTCACAGCGAGTCGTGTTTTGATTTCTGTAAATCAGTTTGGGCGAATGCAGAGACGTAATTATTGATCGTAAGCATAACATCCAGCTAGAAAACATACAATCTACCTGAGGGAAGGCGTATTTCACTATTGTAAGTTAATGTTGTTACATAGAGAAACAAAATTATACATTTTAAAAACATTTTAACTTCTAGGCTATTATTAAACTTGGACCTCATTATTGAAAAACAAATTCAAGCACCAAAAGCAGCCCACACTCTATATGTTCTCTTTCATTGAAAATGTTTTTTCATTTTCATGCATTCATAGGCTACATGGTTGCAATAAAATTTTAGTTCAAATTTTTAAGTGTCATTGTTTAAAAATTCTTTATTGACTGACGTTTCATAGACGTTCAGTTGTGCTTTCAAATGTTATGCCATATTGTATACATGTAATTTCACAGTATCCACCTCCTAAATTATTACACCTATGTGCAGTCAATTCCATAGTGGTAAAATTTACACAGGCCAGTGGTGTAACGTGCATGACATTTTTTTTTGTATGACGGATGAGGATTTACAGTTTTTTACAATTGCTTAAGCACAATTTTGAAAACAGGGCCCGGTTTGTCAAAACACTACACACAATTAACACAACCCTACACCAAAGTAGCACAACACTTCAGATCATTTGCAAAAATGGAACACTTTTGTCAAAACTATACACAACTTTATAAAAACAATATTTTGTTACCATACGAAACACACATTTCATATGACTTTAATCTTTTTGAACCAGTTACACACCGCTGTTGCTAACTTAAAACACTTTTAGCAAGTCTAATTCTCAGTGATTAGAGTACTGTAAATGAAGTACACAGAGAAAGTGCAACTATACAATAGTTCACCAAACACTACACAAGACCAATGCTGCAGACTGACGAAAATATCATTGATTTCTCTCCATATACCCAAATCAGTCAACATGGAGAATCACAACAAAACATGTCCCAGTTGTCATGCTACTACAGTAGTGTGCATAACACTGTTAGCTCAGCAAACAACAGACAAACGTAAAATACTGTATCCAGTACAGGTTACAATTACAGTAAACAACAACAACAACAATCACCCTCACTCTTCTTCTGACTCCTTCCATTTTGGTTGAAGGCAGGTGAACCTACCTGCTGCATTTTTATAGTGCTTAAACCTGATTGGTGTGTCTACAATTTAGCAATCATGTGTTTGTGCACCTGATGGCTGTGTTTAACAGATTGGCTCATAGGTGTGGTAATTTGACAGTCAGTGCTTTGGAATTGCAAGGAAGTGACATGTTTCCAACTTGTAAGTGTCAGGGAGTCTCTGTCATCAGTCACCAGCTCCGAACTCCATACCTCAAAATCCTCCCCGGCTCACACCTGTTCACAGTCACGATCACCACTCACTCCAGATCACCTGCACCTGCCGTCTCCAATCAAGCCACCTTCAAAAGCACGCTCCTTCCAGTCACTCACGGTCCAATCTATCGCTCACATCTCGGAACTAACCAGACTCTCTACCTTTACTTACCTGTGTGTTTTGAAGAAGACCGGACCAGAACATTTACTTCTGATGGATTCCCTGGAGCAGTTGTGTTCATTATATCAAGACGGCCGTCCCCTGGATGAGTACATCCAGGAGTTCCTCGCCTGCTCAGGGTGGATTTCCCTCGACCGGTGGACTCTGGTGGACTGCTTCCGGGGAGGTTTGGATGAGGGGATCGCTCGGCGAATGCCGCTGACAGGGTCCAGGTGGACCCAATTACATCAACCTGGCTCGGTTCGTCAGTGGATCCCGTCTCCTCACCGCCAGCCCAGAGGCATCACACAGCAGTCCCATCCACCCTCAATCGAGTTCCGATGTCAAGCCCGGCTCGACAGCCCGCCGGCCATTCCTGTGGCAAGCCCGCCGGCCGCCCAATTCACGGGTCCCGAGTATAGCCCACGGAGGGCTCCAGTTCCCGAGTATAGCCCACAGAGGGCTCCAGTTCCCGAGTATAGCCCAGTGAGGGCTCCATTCCCCGAGTTAAGCCCAGTGAGGGCTCCTGTTCCCAAGTATAGCCCATGGAGGGCTCCTGCCCCCGAGTTCAGCCCAGTGAGGGCTCCTGCCCCCGAGTTCAGCCCAGTGAGGGCTCCTGATTCCCCGTTCAGCCCAGTGAGGGCTCCTGCCCCCGAGTTCAGCCCAGTGAGGGCTCCTGCCCCCGAGTTCAGCCCAGTGAGGGCTCCTG
>NW_015662934.1:710970-711319 GCF_001515625.1 Sinocyclocheilus rhinocerous
AGGGCTCCTGATCCCCAGTTAAGCCCAGGCAGGGCTCCTGATCCCCAGTTAAGCCCAGGCAGGGCTCCTGATCCCCAGTTAAGCCCAGGGAGGGCTCCAGTCCCTGGTTTTGGCCCTGAGAGGGCCTTGGAGCCCGTAAGAGTCCCCAAGTATTTTCTTTGGGGGGGGGTAGTAAGGCTCCAGCTGTAGTGGCGGGGGCTGGGGCCGCGGCCTCCGATGCAGCTCTGCCCTGGCCTTCTGAACAAAACTTTTTGGTTGTTAAAAAAAAAGGTGCGCTCGTTCAAAACTGTTGCATTCGATCCTTTGCTGGCTGTGCTGATTTAAATCTAGCGGTTCTGTTGTGTTTGTA
>NW_015662934.1:712597-714147 GCF_001515625.1 Sinocyclocheilus rhinocerous
AAAAAAGGTGCGCTCATTCAAAACAGTTGCGTCTGATCCTTCGCTGGCTGTGCTGATTTAAATCTAGCGGTTCTTTTGTGTTTGTGTCGCAAGTTCAGTGACGCAGGTAGTGACGATTCTCTCCAGCCAATCTGTGATCAGCAGAGTTTACACGTCACGTTCTGGTAACGGTACGGTTCACTTGGAACCCCAACCGAAGTGGTACTAAAAAAAGTACCAGGTACTGTACCCAGTGGAAAACCCCCAAAAGTGAACCGTACCGTGCCGTACCATGCCATAAGTTTTATTATAACCTTTTATCTGATCCACACTCCGGAGCAGAAGGGGGCAGTAATGCACCAATAAGCTGGATGCCAATAATGAGTTTGCAAATCATTATTCAGATGGAGACTCCGGAGTAGGCCTACGGATCGCAAATTATTTGATTCAGGTCAGGACTGGAGCATGTAGCCTATCGCAAATCTTTTTTTCTGATGTCTTTTTTTTTTATTATTATTATTAAACAGTACAAAACATCAAACCATTAAGTTGATACAGTTACAAGAACAAAACAAAGAAAAAATAAAGTATACAAAAATACAAATCCCTTAAGAATCATTTGATTCAGATCGGAAGAGATCATTTCATTTAGATCTGAACTTTGGAATGCAGATCACTTCTAGTATAAAACAAAGTCTTAGCTTTCAAATGTTGTCATTTTTAAGAAATTCAAACAATAAATACCGTTTTGTGACTCTTTAATGTGTTGTCACAGATCGCTGTTGCCTCAGTCCAAGAGGCATGTGAACCGATCATTATATATTATACTTATAATTATACTTGAAGCACAATAAACATGAATGAACATCAAGGCATTTTATTTAAACAATGGAAAGACGTCAGTACACACCATTTATCACATTTAAGTCCACCCACGTTAATCTACTCTCCTGTCTGGTTTGTTTCTCAGGCAAAATGGTGGATTCGTCATTACGATTGGTCAGATCGTCTGTCAATCAAGCTCACTGCGAAGGGTAAATTAAATTACATATTTCAAATCAGCAACAAAATCTGAAATGAACTGCCCCATGAATGTTGTTCTTTATTCTCAAATAGGGTTAAAAAAGCTTATTTTTATGCTAGACCAGCCAATGCACATATGCAGTCATCAGCACGAGTCTCCGGTTTCTATTGGAACCGGAGCCAGTGTTGCCAACTAATTTTCAGGGGAAGTTGCTAAAGGAAGGTTGATTTGTTGCTAAAAGTTGCTAAATGACGCGATGTCATTGCGCGGTGACGTCATTGCGTAATCACGATGCAAAATTGTGTCACTGCATCAAATCTCAGCAAAAAATGTTTTTTTTAAATATGTTAATTTAGATGTGTTTATAAAATAATATAAATGCATAATATAATATTAAAATATAAATAACTAATTTTAAATACAACATTGAATTATTAAACACTCACATTTTTTAACAATTACAATTTAAGTTTATTTTTATTAGCTAGTAAATTAGTAAAACTACTCATTCTGAACAGTTATAGTTTTAAGCAGTGTATTAGTAGTT
>NW_015662934.1:718614-731400 GCF_001515625.1 Sinocyclocheilus rhinocerous
TATGAAGGAATTTTCTGGATTGATTTTTCCACAGGTTTTTGTACCTGCATTTTTAATTACGCATTGTATTTTGTGTTTTCGGGTTATGGATAATATCCTGGAAAATTAATTTTTCTAGATATTTTTCTTTTTTAACTGATCAACAAACTCAAGTACAAGCTACTAACAAGGTGTATCATAAATTAACAATTATTCAATTATTATTATTATGATTAAATTAAACAATTGCTAATAGCAGCCAACTAAATTCATGTGAATTGTGTACTGCTAGGCACCTTGATTTCCTCTTTTTGTGTAATTTAGATGGAAAATGTGTGCCTTTTTTATCGTTTGAGTCACTTATCAAAAGTTGCTAAATGTTGACAAATAAATAAAAAAAAATAGCTAAATTTGTTGCTAGGTGCTTTTGGAAGAAAATGTTGCTAGGGTAGTCTGAAAAGTTGCTAAATCTAGCAACAAAATTGCTAAATTGACAACACTGACCGGAGCTTCTAAAGGCAGCTGCAGTGATGCAACGACATTACCAATCAGCGATTGGCTCTTTCATTTTGAAGGCGGGACATATTACACCATATTGCGCATTGCAGTTTCTCATTCATAAGCAGTGTTGGGAGTAACGCATTACAAAAGTAATAATATTACAGTAGTATATTACTTTATAGGAGTGAATCGTCTTTGTATATCTATAGTCTTTGGTGTGAAAGGCCCTTAACATTGAAAGATGGAGAGGTAAGACTGTAGCGAAGTAGCGAAACGTTTAATAACTGTTTTACGATAGAAATGTTAAAAGACCTACAGTAACATCCAGTGACGCAAACTACTTGACTTTTTCTCTCAAAATCTGCTGTTTTGAATTGAAAATATGGTATCATTTACGTGATTCGTGTAATTCTAACTGAATGTGAAGAAATGTTTTACGTTTTCAATTTCAACCTATTAGCAGAGGTGGACAAACTACAGAACTCCATTACCTGAGTGAAAGTACAGATACTGCTGGTCAAATATTACTCCATTACAAGTAAAAGTTGTAAAGACAGGCTTTACTAAAAGCACAGAAGTAGCCTACTTGCTTTTAAAAGTACTTAAGTACTGTAGCACAGTTCGTAAGGAGGAAGGAAGGTGAACCAGGTGGGCGTTTGGAGACTCGTGGATCTTTATTTAATAACTTGAACAAAAACAAAAGTAGGTTTCCAGCGCGTTCGCACACTGCCAATGGCATAAATTCAGTTCCTCGGGTATTTTTTTTTTTTTTTTTTTTTTCGCTCTTTCTCTGTGGGAGTCATTTATTAATTTGATGGGCAAATCTGCAGATTGAGGTGGTGCATCACAGTTATGGGCAAACAGCATGTGTCAGTCTTCATTTTCAATTGACCAAGTAAAACATATACATTTTGATAGTGAAGATGAAATGTAAATTTCTTGTCATTTTGCGTTTACATTTTTAATATTCATTTAGCTGACACTTTATGTTAAGCAATGTAGTTAGCCTAAAATAAAAGTTTACAGTAACAATGAATGCATTGTAGAAACGTCAGGAATAAATCTGTTCTGTCGACTCCCAAATTTAATGACGTTACTGCATAATTTAACAATTTATTCTCACCGCTCGTCTCCCGCCCCTCTCTCCCGCTGCAGACTTAGCTGAACCACGCCCCCCTCACCACAAGTACCAAAAGTGCATTTCCTTTTTTATGTCAACGCACTGTTTTATTATTGTTGTATGTAATACTTGCAATACCTTATGCCTCTGAAGCAACTTAAATTACGCCTACTGAATACACTGAGCTTGTAGTATCATTGAAATAAAGAGCTTGAATATTAAAAACCTACAGAAAAAAATCAAATCAAACAATATTGTGTTGAAATATATACCACAATATTGTTGTAAATAAATATTACATTTGCAACAGGTCAGTGTTCAAAAAATGCTGGGAAATCACTTGTAAAGAGTGATTACTGATAAGCTGTCTAAGAAAAAAGTCACGTTTTAGAAAAGAAAAAAAATGTGGACCTTGATAGTGGAGTGAAAAGTAGGCGACGATATTTGTCTTTCAAATGTAGTGAAGTTAAAGTCATAAGTTTCCAGAAAAATAATACTCAAGTAAAGTACAGATACTCAAAAATTGTACTTAAAGGGGTCATATGATGCTTTTTTAAAGATCATTATTGTGTACCACGGAGGTCTTATTTTTGGTTTGTGTGATTTGGTTTGTGTTTCAGGTATGGTTTGAGTGGTTTTGAATAATTTTGGGTTTCCGTTTCCTCCCATGTGGTGTGTTATCCAGTCTATGATTCAGAGTTGATTTGCCTTATCTTGGGTATCATATTCATAATTGGTTTTATACAATGTTATTTAATTGTTTAATTTAAGTTGGTTTACTTTATTTCAGTTTTGTATTTACATACTTTTTTTAGGAACATTTCTGTCAACCCGGTTATTATTTTAATAAATTATTATTTTAATATTTATTGTCATTCTAATAAAGTATTAACCTTTTTGTACTCTGGCTTCTAGTTCATTTATTTGAACTACCTGTGTTAAAGATATCATTTTTAGGGTCCCCTACCCTAGAAAGTGGGGGTGGTGTAGTAAATTTGGCCGACATTCCTAACATCCATATATTTGAGGTCACACTTTATTACCAGTACAAACTCAATCTTTTGCTGTCTGCAGATTGTGGTTTGAGGTTAGAGGTCTGATGTTCCAGAAATATGTGCTTGCATGAGGTACATGGCCACCAGTCCATAAAAGGTAGACCAGCAGTAAATATTCATCTGCCTCACATCCCCGAAAACTAGCTGATAATCACCCTAAAAAGACGTCACATAAGAATGAAGTTGAACTATTGAATCACAGCCCTTTAAAAACACATATCCAAATTAATGTACATATCTATGAGAAAAAGGTGAAGAGACAGGACATCAAGTACCAAAATCTGGGCAACAAAACTATCTTAGGCCACCACTACGTTTATGTCTTTTTGGTCTCATGACTAACTAGCCGCACATGAGACTTACTGGGGAGTTTAAACCTCTCCTTCCACAGTAGGTCATTCTCAGCAGTAGGGCAGATTTTCATCCGGCCTAATTTAACCACTGGTGTAGAGTGATTTAAAATAGTTCAAGAAAGTCATTATAGATAGATAGATAGATCTTGTATCTGTGCTTCTATTCACCTTATCCACTTAGCTTTCCTGTGCAAGAATATACTTCTCGGTATCCTAACTGATCATTTAAATAGTTACTGTTTCTACAAAAAATAATGCTAACTATTGTTAGTGAGAAATATAGCACTATAGCTTCATAACCAGTAGTTATAGCTTTATAACCAGTACAAACTCAATATTTTGCTGTCTGCAGATTGTGGTTTGAGGTTAGAGGTCTGATGTTCCAGAAATATGTGCTTGCATGAGGTACGTAGAGACCATTGTAACATCATGCCAACATCTTCAGAGATCAACAGGGAGAGGAAGAATGTCAGGGTTTATCCTTTTATTTTCATCTACAGTACTTGTCATGATAATCTACATTGGATATCGTAAATCTTTACAATTGTGAGAGATATTATATAAGAAGGTGTCCTTTAATACAGCCTGAAATATAATTTAACAAACACATTTGGTGTTATGATTTTAAATGTAATGATCAATGGAGATCAAATTATTGACTATAGGTCTAGTGAGGAATGATTTGGCCAAAAACCATTTCATTCTTTAAGAAGTTGTTTCTCATTTAATTAAGAGATTTTTTCTTCTAAAATACGGGAAGGTTGAGTTTATAACCCATGTTGCAATGAGTAAGTGTAATGCAATGCTGATAGGGGGGTGAGTAAAAAGATTAAAAAGAGGAAGATTCACTGTCACAAGTTCCCAGAACAATGTTTGGGTGTGGTGAAATAATCCTTTTACATTTCATGTATTTCATCAGAGTAAACGTAAAACTAAAAAGGTGGTGCCTACAGTCACAGTGTTTAATGGAAACAGTGGAAAAGTCACTCCTCCCCTACAACCTGCAACTCAGCTCCCATTTGCTGGCTAGTTTCATCGGCAGCACATAAAAGACAGAACCAGAGTACAGTATTACATACATTGCTGCAGATCACAAGGCAAAGGAAAAAACAATAATCAGAAGAATGGATCCAAGCCAGTCTTTCAATCAGCCTCCAGGGGCTTCAAATTCATCTGAGAAATCAGGGTTGCCTGCAGCAGCACCACCAGCATACCAGCACAATCCTGCTGGATATCCTCCCTCCTTTCCAAACCAGCCGGTCACCCAGGGCCCCTACACCCAGGGGCCATATCCAGGACAAGCTGTGGTCACTGTGCAGCCTGCAGTTTTTGTGACTGCTGCTCCATTGGCCAATCCAGTGCCAGATTACCTGGGGTACTCCATCTTTACCATGCTGTGCTGCTGCTTACCTCTGGGCATTGCTGCGCTGATTTACTCCATCTCTGTAAGTATATTAGTCCATGTGCTTTCCTTTTATTTAATTTCTTTAACATTTATAAGCATTAAGCATACAACTGCATAAAATGTTTGTAGAATTAGATGTGGTAATCATCAAAAGTTAATGATTACAGATGTTGTTTATCTTAACACTTTAACAGGCACAGGAAAAAAACTGGAAAAATGATTCCTTATTAATTAATTGTATGACTGTTTTTCTTTAATCAGTTTTATGGTTCTTTGCCAGTTTTTGTGTTGATTATAGTTTATTATTAATAATAGGTATGTTATTCACTCATCAAAGTGTTTCTGTGTGGTTGATCTATTATCTGAAACTGTATTGCTTTAAAAACAATTGATTGATCCCACACATTATGAGTGATTCACTGCCCAGATAATTCGAGTGAACACAGTGTATTTTTGAATACAGCAGTAATAACTAATACATTTCTTGTACATGACATAGCGCTTTAAACAATTTCATTATTAAGATACAGTTGATTGCCAAGAAGGCTATGTGAGCCTGTTAAATAGCCTGTAAAAGTGCTGTACTTGTGGTTACAATAATATGTAAACAAGACAAGTTCTTTCATGCTGCCATGCTGCATTGATAAAGTGTGTGTAGGTGATCCTGTCTTTTGGTTTCCAGTAAAAGGACATAAAAGGAGATACAGTTGACTACCAAATAGGTGGAAGGCTTGCTAAGCTGTATTTGTGGTCACACAAAGATGTAGGCATTATAGAAACCACAAGTTCTTTCATGTAGCTTCCCTATAACTGATCTAATATGTGTAATGTGGGCATTGTTTTGTGCCAGGTTTTTTTCCTCCCTGTAAATGACAGCTGTATAAATAAAAGTGTGGCACTGCAGACCTCCTGAACAGCAACTTATTTTATAAGTTATTTTTATTGTTGTACTGCACTGTTATATTTCACTAAAAGAAAAACTAGGAAAATGATTTTTACTCAAAAAGTGCTTGTAAATTTAACAGCATGTTTCAAGTAAAGGCTACACACAGGGGCGGTTACAGGATTTCATCCTCAGCGAGAATATGTAGCAAGAGACCATTGACTAAGCGGTGCCTCTTTGTGAATCGGCAACATTACTATAATAAGTCAAAAGTATAGCCTACCACATAAATTGGTACTAATTCAATATAATAATTGTATAAGTGATATCTGCAGTACAGTTAAAAAAAAACGGTACACATGTAGGCTACTGTTTGATTAACAGAAAATTGTCATTATACAGTTAGGTCCATATAAATTTGGACACTGACACAATTTTTATAATTTCGGCTCTGTATGCCAACAGAAAAGAATTAAAAATAAAACAATCAAGATGAAATTTATTAATTAATTTAAGGGGTTGAACAAAAATATAACATAAAATGCAATTACAACCATTTTTATACACAGTCCCCCCATTTTCAGGGGCTCAAATGTAATTGGACAAATAAATATAAATAAAATGTTCATTTTTTAAATATTTTGTTGAGAATCCTTTGCAGGCAATGACTGCCGTAATTCTGGAACTCATGGACATCACCAAAGACTGGGCTTCCTCCTTTGTGATGCTTTGCCAGGCCTTTACTGCAGCTGACTTCAGTTGTTGTTTGTTTGTGGGTCTTTCTGCCTTTAGTTTTGTCTTCAGCGCGTGAAATGTATGCTCAATCTGGTTGAAATCAGGAGATTGACTTGGCCATTGCAGAATATTCCACTTTTTTACTTTCAAAAACTCATGGGGTGCTTTTGCTGTGTTTTGGGTCATCGTCCATTTGTACTATGAAGCGCCGCCCAATCAACTTTGCTCCATTTGACTGAATCTGGGCAGAGACTATATCCCTATACACTGCAGAATTCATCCGGCTGCTTCTGTCTTCTGTCATGTCATCTCATCACATGTCATCAGTAACCCAGTGCCACTGGCCATGCATGCTCATGCCATCACACTGCTCCACCATGTTTCACAGATGATGTTGTATGCTTTGGATCATGAGCTGTTCCAAGCCTTCTCCGTACTTTTTTCTTCCTGTCATTCTAGTACAGGTTGATCTTAATTTTAGCCATCCAAAGAATGCTTTTCCAGAAGTGGTCCGGCTTTTTTGTGTAATCTGGCCTTGTTTGCACCTTGTGGTGAACCCTCTGTATTTGTTCTTGTGAAGTCTTGATTGTAGACTTTGACAGTGATACGTCTACCTCCTGGAGAGTGTTCTTCTCTTGGCTGGATGTTGTGAAATGTTTTTTCTTTAGCATGGAGAGGATTCTCTGATCATCCACCACTGTCGTCCTCTGTGGACGTCCAGGCCTTTTTATGTTGCTGTGCTCACCAGTGCATTCTTTTTTTCTCAGAATGTACTAAACTGTTGATTTGGCCACTCATAATGTTCCTGCTATCTCTCTGATGGATTTGTTTTGTTTTTGAAGCCTAACAATTGTCTGTTTCACTTGTATGGAGAGATCCTTTGACCACATGATGTGGGTTCACAGCAACAGCTTCAAAATGCCAATGGCACACTTAGAATCAACTCCACACCTTTTACCTGCTTAATTGATGTAGAAATAATGAAGGAATAGCCCATGCCTGTCCATGAAACAGCTTTTGAGTCAATTATCCAATTACTTATGGTCTCTTGAAAAAGGGGGGAGCCACATATTTAAAGAGATGCAATTCCTTAACCTTTCATCCAATTTTGATGAGAATACCCTCAAATTAAAGCGCAGAGTTTAAGCCCACTTTAAGCCCATATTCATTATATAACTGTAACTTGAAAATGTTTTGGACAGCAGCTAAAATAATAAAAATTGTGCCTGTGTCCTAATATATATGGACCTAACTGTATGAACAAATATTACTGGTCAGACCAGTAGATTGGGGCTGTATTCACAAATCATTTTCATCTTACCATTAATGCTGCCTTCACATATCGGAATCTTCCTACTTCCCACTTCTGAAGTTGTAATTACGAGTTTGTCACGTTCAAGTGCTTTGTTGTTGGAAAGAACAGGAATCATTGTGGACGGCCCATTCATGAGCTCATTCTTGCCTGTTTCTTTGGGAAGTCTTATTAAAGCCAAAAGATACAGAAGATATTTAATCAATATCCTACAGGTTTGAAAAAAAAAAAAAACTAACATCCCATTCATTGGTAACCACAACCACAATATAAACATCATCTAGATATTCAGCTGGCTGATGATTCTTAAATTTGAGTCAAATGCTATTGTCATTGTGTTAAATACATACAATATTCAATGTGTTAAATACGATAAATACAAATGTTTCTAAACATTCAGGCAGATTGCCAGCAACAGTTATTTTAGGATTGTTTGTGATTTGGTATAGTGACTTAGGAGTCCTCTTGCTACTCCTAACTTTTCACAGATTTATGAGCTGGTTTTAGTGCTAAAATGCTTTGTAAAATACTCTTAGAGCAAAAAGGTAGAAGTCCAAAATTCTATTTTACTCTGCAAAAGCAAAACAAAAGAGTTAGGAAAGGTAACATAGCTATAATACATATAGTACTGGAGAGTTAAGCCTGCCTATATGTTAACGTGACAACATACAAGCCAACTGTTTTTAACATAGATGTACAGTTCACTAAGAATTGTGATTTTGGATGACTGGATTTGCTAGGCTGATTGGTTGGTCAACATGGTTATATTAATAGTTTAACTCTGTATCATGTTAACTTGGTTATCAATGTGCATAATAAAACAGCACTACAGCAAACTTATCCAAAAACCTGTTTACATTCAAGAGAAAGATAATAAGTAACCGGTAGTATCTTAACAAAGCAAAATTAACTTGCAGTTCACTGCAAACATAACTAAATGGCTCAATAACTGAATATTGCAGAGTACATTTAGTAAAGTAAATACAATTTCAGTCTTTGTACTTCAAAATTTCACGTTTAATTCAGCGTGTTACTTAATGGAGGCCTCTTTCCGCCATAAAATAAATAAATTAAATAAAATACTTTTTATCTTAAAATTCTGGCTTTTTTATGGCAATTGCAAGATTATTTCTCACAATTCTCACTTTTATCTTTTTTATACATCAAATTTTCCTTCAGTGTACTACTTCCATTAAATGTAAATGGAGCATTAAAGGGGTCATATGATGTTTTTTTAAAGATCATTATTTTGTGTATTTGGTGTAACAGAATATGTTGACATGCTTTAATGTTCAAAAAACACATTATTTTTCAAATACTGTACACCAAAGAGAAAGGAAAACTTGAAATCGCATCATATGACCCCTTTAAATGTAGAACTAAGAAAATCTATTCACAAAGAGTGAAGTTTACACCCTCATTTCAGAACTTCCCCATCTGCCACTGGCTCAAAGAAATGAGAACAGAAATGGTTGACATTGTTTCACATTGTTTTCACAGACTCGAGATGCCAACTTCTCAGGACAGCGAGAATTAGCAGAGAAGAACTCCAAAACGGCGCTCATCCTGAATCACATAGGCCTTGGTATTGGCCTCGTTGTCATTGTATTGATGATTATCATCCAGATTGTGATTTTGAGTGCTAGATAAAAGCTGTTAGAGCTAACATGGTTGGATGCAGATTACAAACTGATGTTTTCTGTATTAGTTTTACTGTATTTTAAATGTTACTTTCACAATTTATCATTATTCTTATATGCATTAAGACTGATTATTGTATGTTTAAATAAACTTACATAAAATGTTTAAATGTGTTGTTCAGATCTTTTGCTTATGTTAAATATCTTGTGTACAGCTGTGCAAATTATATATATATATATATATATACAGTCATGTGAAAAAGTTAGGACACCCTATTGAATTCCATGGTTTTCTGTATCAGGAGATAATAAAAAATTATCTGTTCCTTGGAAAGTCTTAAAATTTGGAAATAAAGCCTCAGATGAACAATATCACATGACATATCACTGTCACAATACTACTGTGTCAGAGCGAGGAGAACGTAGACGAAGGAGTTTCACAAATAACAGTCTTTAATAATCCACAACCAGGGTAACAAAGGGCAGGCAGGAACACACACGTAGCACTAGTATAGACGACACCGTAAAAAGGAGCCAAGGAACAGACAACACTCTAAATACAGGACTAAACGAGGGTAATTAACGGGACTCACCTGAATCAAATGACATAATGAAACATGAGGGAAAACTAGGTCACGGAGCACATGGGGAAGGAAAACACACCAAAACAGGTCCATAATCCTGACATATCGCCCCCTCCCGGAAGGCGCGTCCTTGCGCCGTAGATACAACAGAGGGAGGGACGGGAGGAGGCTCGGGAGGAGGACAGGCACCCGGGAGGGGGCTGGCAGACCGGGTTCTAGGTGTAGACGATGGAGGGAGGAGACAGGAAGGGCTTGGAGCAGGAGGAGCCAAGCAGGACCCAGGCCGCAGCCATAATGGCGACCCACGGTGGAGCCGGCGGAGGGAGGAGCCATGGTGGAGGAAGGGCTGACGACTCCAGGGGGCCGACTGACGGCGGCAGAGCAGGTGGTGGAGGAGCCCGAGACGAAGACGGAGAACCGATGAGCCAGGGCGACAGGGAGGATCCGGAGGGCCAAGGCGGAGCTGATGGCTCATGTAACTGAGGCGGAGGCGGGGATCCGGAAGGCCGCGGTGGAGCCGGAGCGACAAAGGACCGAGGAGGAGCCGAAGGGAAGGAGGAGTCTGACAGAGCCGGAGGGACGAGGCGCAGCAGGAGGAGTGGAGTCCCAAGGCGACGGATGGTTGACGACAGACCAAGGCGGAGCCAGAGGGACGAGGGAGCCCGGCGGTGCCAGTGGCCACAGCGGAGAGGAGGGAGCTAGGAGCCATGGTGGAGCCGCTGGGTCGACGGGCCGAGGTGGAGTCTGGGACTCAGAGGCTGGAGGCGGAGGCAAGGGATTCTCCAGCCACGCCGACGATGGAGGCTGGCAGACCCACGGGGCTCACACCGAACAGATGGTGTGCTGAGGGTGAGCAGAGGGGCTGCCAGACGACAGCGGTGGAGGAGGCAGGAGTGGGAGGGTTGGTGGGAATTTCTGAGCCTCCGGGCTCTCAGGGCTGTAAATAGGAGCAGAAGCCCTCTCTGGCCTTGACTCGGGATCTGAGGCCTTCCCTGGGCCAGACGTGGGAACATCAGCCCTCTCTGGGCTGGACGTGGAAACAGGAGCCCTCCCTGGGCTGGACATGGAAACAGGAGCCCTCTCTGGGCTGGACGTGGAAACAGGAGCCCTCCATGGGCTGGACATGGAAACAGGAGCCCTCCCTGGGCTAGACTCGGGATCTGAGGCCCTCCCAGGTCCAGGCGTGGGAACAACAACCCTTTCTGGGCCAAACGTGAGAACAGGAGCCCTCTCTGGGCTTGACGTGGGAACAGGAGCCTTCTGTGAATCGGCCGAGCCAGACATGGGAATAACAGCCCTCTCTGGGCTAGACGTGGGGGCAGGACTGACAGAGGGCTCCGACGAAGGAGGGAGGAGAGGGGGCAGGTCGGCCCATAAATCCAATTCGGGATTCCTTTCAGCGTTTCACAGTCCCAGATCCACAATAAACTCACCCTCAGCCATGGTGCAGTGGGCGGAGCTCCTCTCCGCAATCTCGCTGTCCACGGCCTTTTCCCTCGTGGCGAGCATGGTAGCCGGCTCTCGCAACTGGACTGACGTCATCTGCAGCTCCGGCTCCGCAGCGATCCTCAGCTCTGTCGCTCCTTGCGGCGATGGCTCGTCGGTCGCGGTGGGCTTAGGCTCTCTGTCATCGGTGGGCTTGGGCTTAAGCTCCGGTGCTCTGCACGCGGGGTTCAAGCTGGCATCATAGAACGCGCAGAGTCCGGGTAACTGGTAAGATGGGCTATTTCCAGAAACAGTCTGGTATGGCCCTCGAGCGATCTCTCCCCCTACTCTAGCAGGAGGAGTAGATATCCCGGATGGGAGAAGAGGTCGAAGGGATCCATAGGAGAAACACAGGGGGAAAAAACACTGTACAAAAAGCAGAAACAAAAATGGAGGGGAAACACGCAAATAAACTTTCTATTGTCGGTCTGGTGTTCTGTCACGATACTGCTGTGTCCGAGCGAGGAGAACGCAGACGAAGGAGTTTCACAAATAAAAGTCTTTAATAATCCACAACCAGGGTAACACAGGGCAGGCAGGAACACACACGTAGTACTAAGCCTCCGGGCTACAAAGGAACCAAGGGACAGACAACACTTTAAATACAGAACTAAACGGAGGGTAATTAACGGGACACACCTGAATCAAATGACATAATGAAATATGAGGGAAAACTAGGCCACGCAGCACATGGGGAAGAAAAACACACCAAAACAGGTCCATAATCCTGAAAATCACACAGAGTCATTATTTGATTAACAAAAATAAAGCCATGTGTGACAAAGTTAGGACACCCTGTGATTCAGCTGCCTGTAGATCCACTTTTAGGAGCAATAACTTGAACTTCACTCCACAGATTTGTTTACATTTTTGATCTATTGTCTGAAACTATATTGCATTAAAAAAAAAATCCCCCACATTAATCATTTTCTGTATAACTTTAGCAGTCTCTCACATCGTTCTGGAAGAATTTTGGCCCACTCTTCTTTACAACGTTGCTCCACTTTATTGAGGTTTGTGGGCTTTTGTTTATACACAGCTCTCACCACATGATTTCAGTCAGGATGATGTCTGGAATAATCGCACCAACAGTTGTCTCCTTTTCACCAAGCTTCTTGCTGATGGTCTTGTAGCCCATTCAAGCCTTGTGCAGATCTACAATCTTGTCTCTGACATCCTTTGACAGCTCTTTGGTCTTGCCCATGGTGGTGGGAGAGGTTGGAATGGAAGATACAGATTGTGTGGACAGGTGTCTTTTATACACCTAATGAGCTGAGTAACTTCTTAAAGTGACAGGACTAATCTGTTCCACATGGGCACATAACCAGTCTGTGGGAGCCAGAATTCTTGCTGATTGGTAGGGGATCAAATACTTATTTCACTCACTAAAATGCAAATCAATCTCTAACCTTCATATAATGTGTTTTTTCTGGATTTTTTGGTTGGTATTCTGTCTCTATCCATTAAAATAAACCTACCATAAAAAATACAGACCCTTCATTTCTTTTTAAGTGGGTAAACTTACAAAATCAGCAGGGGATCAAATCAATATTTTCCCCACTGTATATAGTATATAGCAGGGGTGGCAAATTCCAGTCCTGGAGAGCCGCAGCCCTGCAGAGTTCAGCTCCAACCCTAATTAAGACTCACCTGCCTGTAGCTTCCTAGTAACCGTTCATACCTTGATTAGCTTGTTCAGGTGTTTGATTAGGGTTGAAGCAAAACTCTGCAGGG
>NW_015662934.1:731529-744013 GCF_001515625.1 Sinocyclocheilus rhinocerous
CTTGCGGGCGCTGCAGGATTTCAGTCCATTGCGGCGTAGTGTGTTACCAATGTTTTGCTTGGTGACTGTGGTCCCAACTGCCTTAAGATCATTAACAAGCTCCTCCCGTGTAGTTCTGGGCAGATCACTCACCTTTCTCATGATCCTCTTTACCCCATGAGGCGAGATCTTGCACGGAGCTCCAGACCGAGGCCTATTGATGGTTGTTTTGTATTTCTTCCATTTCCGAATAATCGCACCAACAGTTGTCTCCTTTTCACCAAGCTTCTTGCTGATGGTCTTGTAGCCCATTCAAGCCTTGTGCAGATCTACAATCTTGTCTCTGACATCCTTTGACAGCTCTTTGGTCTTGCCCATGGTGGTGGGAGAGGTTGGAATGGAAGATACAGATTGTGTGGACAGGTGTCTTTTATACACCTAATGAGCTGAGTAACTTCTTAAAGTGACAGGACTAATCTGTTCCACATGGGCACATAACCAGTCTGTGGGAGCCAGAATTCTTGCTGATTGGTAGGGGATCAAATACTTATTTCACTCACTAAAATGCAAATCAATCTCTAACCTTCATATAATGTGTTTTTTCTGGATTTTTTGGTTGGTATTCTGTCTCTATCCATTAAAATAAACCTACCATAAAAAATACAGACCCTTCATTTCTTTTTAAGTGGGTAAACTTACAAAATCAGCAGGGGATCAAATCAATATTTTCCCCACTGTATATAGTATATAGCAGGGGTGGCAAATTCCAGTCCTGGAGAGCCGCAGCCCTGCAGAGTTCAGCTCCAACCCTAATTAAGACTCACCTGCCTGTAGCTTCCTAGTAACCGTTCATACCTTGATTAGCTTGTTCAGGTGTTTGATTAGGGTTGAAGCAAAACTCTGCAGGGCTGCGGCTCTCCAGGACCGACTTTCGCCACCCCTGGTATATAGTATGATTATATGTATAGTAGTATGTATATTATTATTTCTGTGTAAGTTATTGATATCAATGCAGAACCATTTGAGCATGCTTTTCCAAAAATTATTATTCACTCCACAGATTTGTTTACGTGTTTGATCTATTGTCTGAAATTGTCTGAAAAATATTGCATTTAAAAAAATCCCCCACATTGATCCCACGCATTAAGAGTGATTCATTTCCTAAATTATTCTAGTGAACACTGAATACAGCAGTAATAACTAATACATTTCTTGTACTTCACATAGCGCTTTAAACAATTGCATAACTAAAAAGGAGATACAGTTGACTGCCAAGAAGGCTATGTGAGCCTGTTTAATAGCCTGTAAAAGCTTAAGCTATATTTGTGGTCACAATATGTAAACAGGAAAAGTTCTTTCATAACTGCCATGCTCCACTGGTAAAGTATGTGTACGAGTGGGTGGGTGTTTCTGTTTTTTGGTTTTTGGTTCCTGTTTTTTGGTCTTCAGAATGAACAAGAGATGAAAGGCACCAAGCCCAGATGGTGTCACACCAGCCTGTCTGAAATCCTGTGCTGACCAGCTGGCCCCCATCTTTTCACAGATCTTCAACAGATCACTGGAGTTGTGCGAAGTCCCTTCCTGCTTCAAATGCTCCACCATCATCCCCGTCCTTAAGAAACCCAAAATTACAGGACTTAATGACTACAGACCTGTGGCTCTAACGTCTGTGGCCCAGAAGTCATATGAAAGACTGGTTTTGGCTTATCTGAAGGACATCACTGGACCCTTACTGGATCCCCTGCAGTTTGCTTACCGAGCAAACAGGTCTGTGGACTATGCAGTCAACATGGGACTGCACTACATCCTGCAGCATCTGGACAGACCAGGGTCTTATGTGAGGATCCTGTTTGTGAATTTCTGCTCGGCTTTCAACACTATCATTCCAAACCTCCTCCTGTCCAAACTAACTCAGTTCTCCATGCCCACCTCCGTCTGTCAGTGGATCACCAGCTTCCTGACAGACAGGCAGCAGCTAGTAAAGCTGGGAAAATTCTCATCCAGCACCCATACAATCAGCACTGGAGCTCCTCAGGGTTGCGTCCTCTCCCCACTACTATTCTCCCTGTACACCAATGACTGCACATCTCAAGACCCCTCTGTCAAGCTCCTGAATTTCGCAGATGACACCACACTTATCGGCCTCATTCAGGACGGTGACGAGTCTGCCTACAGACAGGAAGTTTAAGAACTAGCTGTCTGGTGCAGTCTCAACAACCTGGAGCTCAACACGCTCAAAACTGTGGAGATGATTGTGGACTTCAGGAGAAACCCCCCTGCACTCCTCCCACTCACCATCATGAACAGCACTGTAACAACAGTGGAGTCATTCAGATTCCTGGGCATCACTATCTCTCAGGACCTGAAGTGGGACATTCACATTTAGTCCATTGTTAAAAAGGCCCAGCAGAGGTTGTACTTCCTTCGCCAGCTGAGGAAGTTCAACCTGTCACAGGAGCTGCTGAAACAGTTCTACTCCGCCATCATTGAATCCGTCCTCTGCACTTCTATAACTGTCTGGTTCAGCTCAGCTACCAAATCTGACCTCAGAAGACCACGTAGGATAGTTCGGACTGCTGAGCGAATCAGTGATACAACCCTCCCCACTCTCCAAAAACTGTACTTATCCAGAGTGAGCAAAAGAGCTGGCAAAATCACTCTGGACCCCTCACATCCAGCACACTTCCTCTTTGAGCTGTTGCCGTCTGGTCGGTGCTACAGAGCACTGAGCACCAGAACAGCCAGGCACAGGAACAGTTTCTTCCCTCAGGCAATCCATCTCATGAACACTTGACAATAAACATAGAACACACAACACTATTATACATTTATTTAACACACATATTTACATTTCAAATTTGCGCATAACATACCTGTACATACAAAATTGTCTATTTTGTTTATTGTGTTTTTGCTATTTTGTACATTGTCTATTTTGTATATTTGTATATTATTCTTTTTATTCTCTGTGTCTTGTCTTGTCACTGTCATTCTGTTGCACTGTGGAGCTTGTCACTAAAACAAATTCCTTGTATGTGTAAACATACCTGGCAATAAAGCTCATTTTAATTCTGATTCCAGTAAATGACGGTCAGTTACAAAAAAGGTGTGGCACTGGAGACCCCCTCAACAGCAACAGATTTTAAAGAAAAAAATCTTATTTTATTAGTTATTTTTTACTGTTGTAGTGCTGTACAGATTTTACTCACCTTTAAATTTAACAACGTTTTCAAGTAAAGGCTACACATTCAAATTTGCCATCTTAAAGGGATAGTTCACCCAAAAATGAAAATTCTGTCATTAATTACTCACCCTCATGTCGTTCCAAACCCGTAAGACCTTTGTTCATCTTGGGAACACAAATTATGATATTTTTGATGAAATCCAAGGGCTTTCTGACCCTGCATAGACAGCAATGCAACTGAAATGTTCCCAGGCTCAGAAACATAGTGTGGTAACACTTACTAAAGTAATACAGAGGAAATGCTGCTTTTGAATTGGTTTCATGACTGAGGCCTCAAATAGATATATATAGAAATGCGTATACCTCTTTCTTTCTTTCTTTTTCTTTCTTTCTTTATGTAATCCTTGTAAAGTATGCAAATATCAAGGAATAAATGTGTATCTAATCTACAACACTAGTGGAACTTCCTTTTAATCAAAGAATTATTTGTCATATTTAGGACAAGTGTTTGTGGAAACTGCCTTCTCTGAACAGCGGTGACCACAGACCTTAGTGAACTGGAGGTAAGGTATTTCATCTTAAGCTGTTATACCCAGCAGTAGAGCAGTTTTTGACTCAGTCAACTCAATGCTACACTTTATTTACAATTTCAAATAATTTCTTGCAGATGCAGTATTGTTTGTTTGTTGGTTGGTTGGTTGGCAGATCTAAGAGGACACTTTGCACCCTACAACCAACCTACAATTATCCACATTTGCCTAATATTGTTTTTGTTTGGTTTTATACAGGTGTCTGATGTTGATGCAGTCTGGAAACTAGTATCTTTTGGGTTGCTGACTATCACTGAAGATGATGTACTTCTCCAAATATTGTCTACCTTGATCCTGTATCTTCTGCCATCATTGTTCAGGGTAGTATACTGCAAAGAACATTCTCCATAATCTACCTCAACCATTTGCTCAAGAGCTTTCTGACCCTGCATAGACAACAATGTGTAACAGGTAATGCTATCAGTATATTAGAAACTCTGAATTGGACCAGAATGCTAGGTTCGCTACAGAGGGCAAGAATAAAAGTATGCACATTAACAAGAAACAATGCAACTGAAATGTTCCCAGGCCCAGAAATGTAGTGTGGTAACACTTACTAAAGTAATACAGATGAAATGCTGCTTTTGAATTGGTTTTATGACTGAGGCCTCAAATAGATATGTATAGAAATGTGTATACCTCTTTCTTTCTTTCTTAGATTTTTAAATATTTGACATTATTTAAAAAAAAACTATACTTTTGCGAACTCCTCCAACCCAACAATAGGTGGTGCTATAACAGTCATAAATGTTAAAAATCATCATATTTCTATGTAAAATTATCAAAAATGTTTTTTTTTTTTTAATCATTGATTTAGGTGGTTACAGGCTTGCTAAAAAATGTCTTTACGTGCTTAAATGCCTTAAAGTGCTTGAACGCTGATAATAGCTGCTTGCAGCTATATTTCTAATTCCTATTCATACAATCGTGAGAGATATTAAGAAGATGTTCTTTAATACAGCCTGAAATATAATTTAACAAACACATTTGGTGTTATGATTTTAAGTGTAATGATCAATGAGTTCATCTGTAGGCCTACTGAGGAATGATTTGGTATGTTTAATCTGGCTCATCTCTGTTTTCATGTAATTATGCATGCAGGAAAATGATGTAATTTGATGTATAGTGAATTCAAAATCAAAACCATTTGATTCTTTAAACAGTTGTTTTTCAATTAATTAAGAGCACTTTTTCCTCTAAAATACAGGGAGGTTAAGTTTATAACCCATTATGTAATAAGTAAATGCAATGCTGGTAAGAGGAATGAGGAAAAAGATTAAAAAGAGGAAGATTCCCAAAACAATGCTCGGGTATGGTGAAATAATCCTCTTGACTCGCCTGATATTTCAGGTATTTCATTAGTAATACCTAAGTAAACGTAAAACTACAAGTTGGTGCCTGCAGTCACACTGTATAAAGTTCTTGTCACTCCTCCCCTACAACCTACAACTCAGCTCCCATTTGCTGGCTACTTTCTTCGGCACATAAATGACTGAACCAGAGTACAGTATTACATGCGTTGCTGCAGATCACAAGGCAAAGGAAATTACAATCAAAATCCAATAAACCGAAGAATGGATCCCAGCCAGTTTTCCAATCAGCCTCCAGAAGCCTACAATTTATCTGAGAAATCAGGGTTGCCTGCAGCAGCACCACCAGCATACCAGCATAATCCTGCTGGATATCCTCCTTCCTTTCCAAACCAGCCGGTCCCCCAGGGCCCCTACACCCAGGGGCCATATCCAGGACAGCCTGTGGTCACTGTGCAGCCTGCAGTTTTTGTGACCGCCGCTCCACTGGCTGATCCAGTGCCAGATTACCTGGGGTACTCCATCTTTACCATGCTGTGCTGCTGCTTACCTCTGGGCATTGCTGCACTGATTTACTCCATCTCTGTGAGTATATTAGTTTCATTAAATTTTATTTAATTTCTTTAACATTTGTATAATCATTAAGTATAAAATAACATTAAGTATAAAACATGTTTGTAGAATTTAATATGGTAATCCTCAAAAGTTAACGATTACAGGTGTTGTAATCATACACAGCCTCTATCAATGGTTGGTCAAAAATTCAATTTTTCTGCATTGTGGTTTGGAGAATGAATGGATGGATCATTCTGCACTGACATTTATTTCTAGATGGAAATATATGTCTTTAAAAAAAAAAAATCTAAACATCATCAAAATATGTTTTATGATTGGTACAATCTTTTATTTGATATATTTTATATATTTTATTTTATCATATATATATATATATATATATATATATATATGTTTGTGTGTGTGTGTGTGTGGTGTGTGTGGTATATATATTAGGTATATTACTCACTCATCAAAATGTTTCTATGTGGTTGATCTATTACCTGAAAAGATATTGCTTTTTTTTTTAATCCCCTACATTGATCCCATGCTGCCCAAATAATTCTAGTGAACATGTACTTAAACAATTTATCATTTTAATAACTAGATAAAAGGAGATACAGTTGACTGCTAAATAGGTGAGAGGCTTGTTAAAGCTTAAGCTGTATTTGTGGTCACACAAATATGTAGGCATTATAAAAATGACAAGAACTTTCCTGTAACTTCCCTAACTGAACAAGCATGTGTACAGGCATTGTTGCAGTTTTCCTGTTAATTTCCTGTAAATGACTGCCAGTTGTATAGATAAAGGTGTGGCACTGGAGACACCCTGAACAACAACTGAGTTTTAAGGGGAAAAATATTAACATTTTATAAGTTATTATTACTGTTGTACTGCAGTATAAATAATTTCACTGAAAGAAAAAAACTAGGAAAACCATTTTTACTCAAAAATTGCTAGTAAATTTAACAACATATTTTCAAGTAAAGGCTACACACAGGGGCAGTTATAGGATTTCATCATCACCTCTCAGTGAGAATATTTAGCAAGAAACCATTGACTAAGCGGTGCCTCTTTGTAAATCAGCAACACTATTACTATTAAGTCAAAAGTAGTCTACCACTTAAATTGGTACCAATTTAATACAAAATTTAATAAATTATATTCTTATATTAAATGATTGTCTTTCTGCAGGCTACAGTTCACAAATGAGAAGGCTACTGTTTGACTAACAGAAAATTGTCATTATATCATTATTTTAAACAAGAATTACTGGTCAGGCCAGTAGATTGGGGACAGTGTTGAGAAGGTTACTTTGGAGCTGTAATAGGTTACAGATTACAAGTTACCCTATTTAAAATTTAATAAATAGTGTAACTATTTAAATTACTTTATTAAAGTAATGTAACAGATTACATTTGATTACTTTTTGATCACTTTTCTAAATTTCTAACAAATGTTTTCAACTGTTAATCATTTTCAAACATTTAAACCAGGCCTTAACCTTACAGTAGTACACTGATTACTGTCAGACTTTTAAGCCTTCATCACTTGAATTAAGATTAAAATAATTTAATTTAAAGCACCGCCACTACAAAATCAGACTTTAGCACCTCTTTACTTTGAGATCATTCCGAGATTAAATATTAATTTAAAATTAACAAGAAATAGTTTTAATAGCTATGATACTGTTTTTGAAATTAAATCTTTGCATAGCTATGACAGGAAACATTTATTTTTAATCTTAAAAAATAAAGCATATACAGTGGGTACGGAAAGTATTCAGACCCCCTTAAATTTTTCACTCTTTGTTATATTGCAGCCATTTGCTAAAATCATTTAAGTTAAGTATATAACATTTTCTTAGGAATAAAAATCTACCTCAGCTTATGCTCTAAACAATAGGGAGCTCTTTTACATTACTAAAAGGTTACGATTAACAAAAGAGCCCAAACTTAAATTGAATTACTGTTTATTTTTAAATATAATAATCAACACTCAACTTAAAAAAAAAAATGTATGCAAACGTGTAAATTGCAAATATTGCAGTTTATAAAACTACAGTACGTAAGTTTTGCTCTTTGTCGCCATATCTGTTTGAAACATGCAATTGCAGTTATTTGCAGAATTATTTTCTTAACGTGGGTTGTGCACCAGCACGCTGCACAAATGTAATGTTTTGTGGAGTATGTGTGGCTGTCAGTCACTGCACCGGTGTGGATATTCACTGTACTTCAGAATCACAGATTCTAGCCTACGTCTTGGAATTATGACCCAAATAAGGATTTTCAACAAGTGGCCTAAGTAACAAGTCTGACACTTTTGTTCTGACCAACTGAGGAAAAAAGCATTACAATAAGTCGCGCTACTAATGGTGATTAAATCTAAAGATTGGTTAGCTCATATCACATCAAACTGTGCAAATTATTATTACTGTTATACTTTGTTCTCAAATTGAATGTTAACAACATCAGCATTGTGTGACTAATGTATGTAGTGCGTGTTAGTGTTACACATAGATTTCAATTTCTGTACAGTCTGTAACGGTCTCCCTAAGAACACCCTAGAGAAGCGAGCTACAAGATAATTAGAGGGAGGGACCCACCGACCAAACTTGCATTTAAACAAACAAATCAAACACAAAATTTGAAAAATCAGGAAAAATGTATTAACATAAACAAAACCCATCCAAAATAATCAAAATAGCAAACAAAAGGGAAAATACACACAAACACAATACTGGCACTGACGTTTAGCAATGCAGTTGAAAGGAAAAGAAAACCTTAGATGACCATTGTCATGTAGTTCGTAGAGTAATCCCTACAAGTTAGAGTCAATTGTCCCATGCAGTGATGAAGTGTCCAGTAAGTTTAGGAATCTAACGAAACAGTTAATCCAAAAGAATACAAACAGCCAAATGATGAAGAAAGGCCTTGATACCGCTGTCCTCCGAATACTGAACCCTCAGGTTCCAAGCACAACAGCAGCATAGAATTCACAATGTTGATGGATTGAAGATAGTGCATGTATATAAAAAAGTCCTTTTGATCGAGCTTAAAACCACAGTTTCTCAATCTGGACTCTGTGTATCTTGGGTGAACCATGAGAGACAAACCATGCTTCCCCTTCACTAAACCATACTAACTTCTTCTTCTTCTTCTTGGTTTTATGGCGAGTTGCAATCTTTGCGCATATCGCCACCTACTGTGCTATTGTGCAATCAGGATTTTCTTTTATTATATTAGTTATTCTGTCTCAACTCTGAAGCCATCAAGAGTCCAGGTATCGGTTGGCGCTGCGTGTTCAGCTCCTCCATCCTCCACACCCCTCTACCTAATGGAACACTGATATCAATTTCCTTTATTTTTAAAGCATTTTTAGCCAGTTGATCACTTATTTCATTCCCAACAACCCCCATATGGGCTGGAACCCAACAAAATCCTATTAAAATTCCTTTCCTTTGAATTCGCCATATTAACATTAAAATTTCATTCTACTAACTTCTTCTCCCCTCCTGCCTGGCTAAGTACAGAGGAGCAGGCTACCTAGCGCCCCTAGAGTACAGTATTACATGAAAAACCAATGAAAACACAAAAGAAAACATGATAACCAAACTCCGGGTGGTCTAATCTATAATTGTCATACCATGGTAATTTCATATAAAGAAATTATTTTAACCCAAAAAGCAAATTATTCTTCCTTAGAACTGGTTGTCTTTAAAATACAAATATTGATGCACATTTAAAACGGGAATATAATGTAATTTCAGTCACTTGTGTTTCATAAACACATAAACTTTTTAGATTACAATCCACTGTCAAAATGATAAATTTAATTATTCCAGTTGCTGTGAGAAAAGGCTATAAACGATCCGCCACCTGCAGCATCCTCACATGCGATATAGCATACTAGCCAAGACAACTTCTTTATGTTTAGTTTACAGACGTGATGTAATGACGCAGCGACATGCTCGAATTTCCCGCGAAAACCTACCAGTACCACTCAAATTTAAAACATTATTATAAACTTACCGTTGTGAATCGGCTACGGTAATGAGATAGTTTTTAACACTGGCTGGTTATGTACTTGCTCAAAAATGGATTTCGGATCATTTTTAACGAAAAAAACTTACGGACTTTAGCTTTAAATTAACTTGTAAACTATACAATTTCTATTTGTTGTTGAAATATATTCATTTACACTTAACAGATTTAATTTAATCACTAAATAATTAATACATCACTAACAGGTGAAGTAAAATATAATGAGTGTATAGTATAATATTTTGCTAAATGCTCTTCTCTAGACTTAATTTCTCTAGTGAACTAATGTGCTGTACACACTGATGACTTGCCTGAGGTAAGCTAAAATGCTATGTGACATTTTGTTTACAAGCTGCTTTATTAGTGATGTCTTTCCGTAGTTGAAACACAGATTGAACGATTATGTGAGGCATGGCATGAGATGTTCATTCATGTTTATTTCGTGTTAAAACTAGTAGTAAATAGTAAGGGATGATCACGTTCACTTGCACTTCGTGCTGTCGTTTAAAGTGAGGCGTTTATACAGCGATCAGTCACGCCACATCAAAGAGAATCAAAACAGAATTTATTACAATAGGCCTATATAAAACTGGAAGTTTCCAATGAAGGTCCACTCTTGCAGTGGTTAAAAACAATGCTGTATTTGTTCGTTACACATGCATACCGAAACGAAAGACCCGTATCGAAAATTTGCAATTCGCTGCAAACATAACTAAATGGCTTAATAATTAAATATTGCACGGAGTACGTTTTACAAGTAAATACAATTTCAGTCTTTGTACTTTGTACAAAATTTCACATTTAATTCAATGTGTTACTTATGGAAGCCTGTTTCCGCCATGTGCTAAAAATATAATAAATAAAAATTAAAATAAATAAAAAGTGTAAGTGCAACTTTGTATCTTAAAATTCTGACTTTTTTCTGGCGAGTTTATTTCTCACAATTCTTTTGTCTTGCAAAATTTACTAGCAATTTCTGAGAACAAAAATGGTTGACATTATATATTTCACAATTGTTTTCACAGACTCGAGATGCCAACTACTCAGGACAGCGAGAATTAGCAGAGAAGAACTCCAAAATGGCACGCACCCTGAATCACATCGGCCTTGGTATTGGCCTCGTTGTCATTGTATTGGTCATTATCAGCCAGATTGTGATTTGGTCTACTAGATAAAAGCTGTTAGAGCTGACATGGTTGGATGCAGATTACAAACAGATTTGTTTTTCTGTATTTTAAATGTTACTTGCTCAATTTATCATTACTCTAATATGCGTTAAGGCTGATTGTTGTATGTTTAAACCAATGAAAGCTACTTTACTTCTGTAATGTGTTGTTCAGATGTTTTGCTTATGTTACATATCTTGTGTGCAGCTGTGCTAATTTTATATATATATAAATAAAACAGCATATATATGTATTTAGGTACATATGTACATAAATCTGTATGTCTGTCTATCTATCTTTTGTTGTTGTTGTTGTTGTTTACCACCACATTTATCATGCAGGAAGTGGTGCGTCTGGCTTTTAATATGAGAGGATTGTACAACCCACATACATACAGTATGTGTGTAATGTGTCTTCAAGATTGAATATCGTTAAAGAAACACGCAAACAATTTACCAATGTGAGGATAAATTAATAAACAAATAAATGACAATATGATTTGAGTTATTACCTACAGTACCTGCCACATTTTAAGAAATGAATGTCATCAGAAAAGCACAACAACCAACAATGCTACAAAGACAGTTTCCAGTGATCAACCAACTTAAACAGAAATGAAAGGGTTGTCAAATAATCAAATCGGAAAGCACAAACAAACATTTTTATTTTTAAATCAGAGATGATGATGTTCTTTTAAAACACAAGTAAAGTTGTGAGTATAGACATGGACTGTCAGTATTTATGATGGCTAGAATCCATTTTTTTCTGAATAAGACATTTCCACAGTAATACCATACTGAAATAGGCTACATTGCAAATCTAAAAAACGAAATACTTTCAAAACAATTAGGTGTAGATGTAGTTTTCTATTTTGTGAAATGTGTCTCATCTTTTGTAAATAAAAACTGTAATTGGAGGGGAGGAAGTGCCCACCCCCCAGAGAGTACCACGACGCATGCAAACAAGGCACAGCGCATGCGTGTTCTAGCCTACATCAGAACACCGGCTCCTGCGTCAGCAGCATCACACGCGTGCGTCGTGGTACTCTCGTGAATGGCAGCGGAAGAGAAGAAATTGTTGAAGGAATTCGTTATTTTTGTTTTGTTTGTGCACCAAAAGGATATATTCTTGTAGCTACATAAAATTACGGTTGAGCCACTGATGTCACATGGACTATTTTAACGATGTCCTTACTACCTTTCTGGACCGTGAACGTGGTATTAAAATTTTTTGAACAATTTTTATTATACTAACACAGATGCTGTTATATTAAAACAACAATTAAACCATCCATGTTTTAATAAAACCCTTAAAATGAATCCCTCTCCTCAGATTTAAGGATTCATACATAATGAATGTGCAACGGCAATAACCCACAGCTGCCACATCTCTGAACAAACTCCCACACTATAGGTGCTGATTGCTGAAGAAAAACTGTAAATAAACAGCTTTCGTTTTGGAGCTTTGATGCAACCATCATCTTTTCAAGGTGCAAACAGGAAATAAACTGCTTTGGTCATGTGGCAATTTGCACTAATCATGTGAAACTGCACATATTTAATTGAGACCCTTTATTTTTTTCCATATTTGCAGGAAGTGCACTAAAACATCAGTCAGTAAGGTTTTTAGAGCTTTATAAATGAAAACCTTTTTAAC
>NW_015662934.1:744506-752350 GCF_001515625.1 Sinocyclocheilus rhinocerous
TCAAGGTGCAAACAGGAAATAAACTGCTTTGGTCATGTGGCAATTTGCACTAATCATGTGAAACTGCACATATTTAATTGAGACCCTTTATTTTTTTCCATATTTGCAGGAAGTGCACTAAAACATCAGTCAGTAAGGTTTTTAGAGCTTTATAAATGAAAACCTTTTTAACTGTCACTATTGTGACTGGTGGGATTAAATGGGTTAACAGTTATTTTTCTTCTGAAGTACAGGAAGCCGCAAGGTCCCAAAATGTGCTTCAGTGTGGGGAAATAATCCTCCTGATATTTCATGTCTCTTCAGAATAAATGTGAAACCACAAGGTGGCGCACATTGTATGTTGAAAACAGGGGTAAAGTTCTTGCGTCTCCTCCCCTACAAAACTACAACTCACCTCCCATTTGCTGACTGCCTTCATCAGCACAAACAAGCCTGAACCAGACAACAGACTACATCTCAGCAGAGCACAAGGCAAAGGAAACTTAAATCAAAACCCAATATTCAGAAGAATGGATCCCAACCAGTCTTTTAATCAGCCTCCAGGGGCCTGGAATTCATCTGAAAAATCAGTGATGTTGTATCCTTCGGCACCACCACCAGCATACCAGGCCAATCCTGCTGGATATCCTCCCTCCTTTCCAAGCCAGCCATTCCCCCAAGGCCCCCACGCCCAGGGGCCGTATCCAGGACAGCCCGTGGTTGCTGTACAGCCTGCAGTTTTTGTGACAGCCGCTCCACTGGCTAGTCAAGTGCCAGATTACTTGGGTTACTCTATTTTTACCATGCTGTGCTGCTGTTTTCCTCTGGGCATTGCTGCACTTATTTTCTCCTGCTCTGTAAGTATTAGTTCATGTGCTTTCCTTTTATTTAATTTCTTTATTTAGATGACAAATTGCTTCTAAATTGCTTCTTTTGTCATAACAGTTATTTGGTCGAATATTATGGTTTTAAAGTGTTTCTATTATGAGCCTCAATAATTAATTGATCATTATTCTTTCATCATTCTGCACTAGGGGTTTGGAGAATGAATTGATGAATATATATATATATATATATATATATATATAGTAGGTATATTATTATTTCTGTGTAAGTCATTGATATCAATGCAGAACTATTTGAGCAAGTTTTCTCAAAAAGTATTACTCACTCCACAGATTTTTTTTTCTACATGCTTTGATCTATTGTCTGAAACTCTATTGCATTTTAAAAGAAAAAAAAATCCCCCACATTCATCCCACGCATTATGAGTGATTCACTTCCTAAATGATTCTAGTGAACACAGTGTATTTTTGAATACAGCAGTAATAACTAATACATTTCCTGTACATGACATAGCGCTTTAAACTATTTCATAACTAAGATACAGTTGATTGCCAAGAAGGCTATGTGAGCCTGTTAAATAGCCTGTAAAAGTGCTGTACTTGTGGTTACAATAATATGTAAACAAGACAAGTTATTTCATGTAGCTGCCATGCTCCATTTATAAAGTGTGTGTACAAGTGGGTGGGGGTTCCTGTCTTTTGGTTTCCAGTAAATGACGGTCAGTTGAGAAAAGGTGTGGCACTGTAGACTCCCTCAACAACAACATATTTTTAAGAAAATATATAGATCTATATATATTATTTTAGTTATTTTTTACTGTTTTAGTGCTGTATAGATAATTTCAATGATTTAAAAAAACAAAAAAACAAGGAAACTATTTTTATTAAAAAATTGCTAACAAATTTAACAGCATGTTTTCAAGTAGGCTAAAGGCTACACATTCAAATTTGTCATCTTAACGTGGTAAAACTGTGCGCCTTTACACATGCTAAAGAAACGTGGTGAAAACTGACGCCTTAAAGGGGTAGTTCACCCAAAACCTAAAATTAACCCATGAATAACTCACCCTCAATCCATCCTAGATGTATATGACTTTCTTCTTTCAGACAAATGCAATGTCCTGGCACTTCTAAGTTTTATAATAACAGTGAATGGTGGTCGAGAGTTTTAAGCCCAAAAAGTGCATCCATCCATCAGATCTGTGGGGTTAATAAAGGCCTTCTGAAGTGGTGTAGCCTAATGGTGTAAGAAAAACATCCAATATAAAACATTATAAACCATATTTCACAAACAATTTCAAAGAATTGGCAAGTACACTGTAAAAAGTGAATTTTTAAAGTTATAAATAAAACAAAGACTATTTTTAAAGACTTTTTTATTTTTTAGAAATTACAATTTTCTACTTAAATGTGACACTTTGAATTAAACTTGAAATTTTGAAGTAGTATTTTTAGAAGTATTAGAAATTTTAGAAGTATTATTTTCTTTAAAAACACTCCAACAAGCTTAAAAAAAAAAAAAAAATTACAGTGTAGGTCAAATGACTGCATGCAGACCCCATTCAATATGGGGTTAAGAACCATAAGACGGTTTTTATGTCTAAAATGTGTTGAGTTTTCAAGTTAATCTGAAGAGCTTGATTTATTGGTTCAGGTGCATTAGAACAGGGTTACTAATGGCAGACAGCTGTTTGAGGCCTCTGTTTACACTGTCAATACAATAATGCAGCCTGAACTGGTCAAACTGATAGAAACGAATGGCCAGATTACATTTAGAATGATGATCAAACAACTTAGAATGATGATCCGTGAGCAAACCAATTTTTTGTAAGCACTAAGATTGTAACGTGGGAGGCGTGACAACAGAGTTGAGGATCCAAATGCAGCTTTTATTCACAAGAGTGGTCAAAACAGACAGGGTCAAACACCAGCAAACAGGTACAATCCAGGGTGAGACAAAACAGCAATCTAATAAACAGTTCAAGGTCAAAAAACAAGAAGGCAAGGAAAGGCAAGGCAAGGAAACACAGAGACTCGGAACAGGGTACAGGCTAAACAATAATCAGCCATGTGTGTGTGGATGAGTGCAACCTTTATAGTGTCACTGATAGGAAACAGGTGTGGTGCAATAATGAGTTCCTAGGCAGGGGTTTATGGGGAATGGAGTCCGGAGAGAACCAAGACAAAACCCCTTATCGTGACAAAGATCAGTTAAATGAAAGGTTTTCTGCAACCTTCAAGATTTAATGGCCAATGGTCTGACAAGAATATTAACCATAATAATAGTAATTTGCACTAATACTAATAAATAAAGTATGAAATGTTTAAAAATGTATGACATGTTGGTGTGACTTGGTTTAAATATATAAATACAAAAATATTGTGTTGTTTGCTTGTTGGTACAGCATAAATTTAGCATAAATAAATAGTATTTAATACAACCTAGAAACCTTCCATCAAATGAAAACAACGCATTAAAGGTTACTAAGAAAACCCATTCACAGAGTGGAGTTTGCCCCCTCTTTTGAGAGCTCCCCCATCTGCCATTGGCTCAAAGAATCTCAGAATGAGAACAGAAGTGGCTGACACTGTGTTTCACTATTGTTATTACAGGCTCGAAATGCCAACTACTCAGGACAGCGAGAATTAGCAGAGAGTAACTCCAAAACGGCGCTCAACCTGAATCATGCTGCCCTTGGTATTGGCCTCATTGTCATTGTACTGTTGATTATTGTTAATATTGTGCTTTGAGTTGATAAAAGCTATTAGAGCTGTCATGGTTGGATGTAGATTACAAACAGATTTGATTCTTTGCATTGCAAATGCTGTTTGCTCAATGTATCATTATAGCCTACTTACAACATAAACTTTAAGGCTGATTATTGTATGTTTAGACTTTTTTTTGCTTATCTTGTGTGCAGCTGTGCTAATTTGAGCTTTTTACATACATTTTTATTATGTACATGTATTGACATAAAATACATTCACTGATTATATCTTTCAAATGACTGTACGTGAATTATTTTCTCACTCACACACAACCAGTGGCGGCTCGTCGGGGGAGGCAGGGGAGGCACAGCTTCCCCATAATTTTGAGGTGAAAATGGGAGGAGGACGATTTAATGTTAATAAAATTCACAATTCATTTCAGTTCATGTCTCAGAATGTGTATTTTTTGTTTGTAATTTCACAGTTGTAATACCATAACGTGAAAGTGCCGCTTTTCTATCGCGAATGTGCCGAATCTGCTGATGTAATTACAACTGCTAGGATATGGAGAAGGGTAGGGGGAGGCCGGGGGAGAGCTGAGCTCTCGTGCCTCCGTTGGTAAAAAAAAATAATAATAATAATCGGCAGAGATCCCAGACCAATACAGTTAGTGTGCCTCCTATTTTAAAACCCACGAGCCGCCACTGCACACAACCCACTATCAAAACTCTTTATGTACTTTATGTTTTTCAAAACTGTTAAACTTAAGTTCAACCCCTCAAACAAACAAATAGCCTAGATAAATATCTAATCAGCAATTTGCTGCATTTCCACAGTAATAAAAAAAATTAAATACTTTCAAAAGATGTAAGTGTTAGTCAATTTTATTACCATCAAAACAAAAGGTAAAAACTTCGCATACTTGCAATGAATTCTCAAAACAGAGTGGTGTCATATTAGCCCCTTTTACACATACAGTCTTTACTGGTAAATTTTGTATTTTATAAAATATTTTCAAAAATACCAGTAAATTCGTTTTACTGGTAAAAGCAATTTACCGATATGCGAAATTGTAACATTTCCAGTACATTACCGGTAAGTTAATGTGCTCTGTGTGAACCTCTACTCTGGGCCAGTCATAACATTCTGATGCAGATGACGCATTTACTCCACGCTGTGTAGTTCGGTTTGAAGTCATCTGATATGATGTCTCTGGGCCAAAAGCAGCTGCATGAATGTGAGCGTTTGCCACAAGAATTAAAACATCAACGAAAACACTAAACGCTTAAGTTTACAAATACCGGGAGGCGCAGCCGTTTAGAGGTCATTTCCGGTTAATGTTGACACAGAATTTAACGGTATTATGACACTGGTGTGTGAACGGTGCTTTAACGGTAAAAAGAGGAACGTCATTGCCTGTGTAATTTTACAAGAATTTATTTCTGTGTGAAAGGGGCTTATTTTATGAGAACATTTTCAAAAGAAAACCTTGTATAGGCTAATGCTACCTGTTGTTAGTGTTTTAGGAGTGACAAACTGTGTTGAAAATATTTGCTAGTGCTATGGGAGAACGATTTGATTTCAGACATGTATTAACCCTTACCAAAAAAGTAGTATACTTCAAGTTAATTTTATTAAGTATACTTAAGTAAAGTTCAAGTATATTTTTAAGTATACTTTTAAGTATACTTTATGTAGCAAGTATACAAATATCAGTGTACTAGTAGTATACTTGTAAGTGTACTATTTCAATACTCCTTGGGACTAAATTGGCCCACTTTCTAGTATATAAAAGTATACTTTAAGTATAACAGTAGTAAACTTTAAGTACACAACTAGTTTACAACAATATTTTTAGCTTGTACTGCAACTATACTAAAAGTGAACTAGGTATACTGATAGTTTTCTAATTAAATACTTGTAGTAGCATTTTTAGTACACTTTGAAGTATAGTCTCAGTAAACTACTAGTTTAGTAGTTTTATACTGCAAGTATACTCGTAAGTTTTCTTTAAGTTTCTTTAAGTATACTACTATGTCCCTATTTAGGTATTAATTTGAATATATTTTGTTACATGAATATCTGAACATACAAAACATCAAAAGAACAGGGTATCTGCTTGTAAAAAAAATTTGTTATTCTAGCTTCATGCATTCTTTTTTTAAACACTTGAAAGTGGGTAAGTTTCATAAATAAAAAATAAACAAATAAACAACATTTTGAACAAAAAGCTGAAAAAAGACTATGAATTGGATTCAGAATGATAATCAAAACGTAGATAAAGTCGATCAACACCCCAAAGCTTGACAGTTATTATTACCTCTCCATTGGTCGACATTTTATTCCATAACGTTACACAGTTTTGATGCTGTTTTATGTCTGATGATCGTGTTAGAATACATGTGGAAGCATCTGTTGTTTCGGTTTCTTCACTTGTGTTTTTTGGAAATTCTGTACAGAAGATGTGTACTAGCGCCCCCTACAGTATAACAATGAAAACACGGATTCTAGGAGCACAAATATAGCTAAAATATATTTAGTATAAGTCAAGTATACTTAAATGTCATTTTAAGTATATTTCTGAGAAGTACATAAAGCCCATTTCTGAGAAGTACATAAAAAGTAGACTAAAAGTATACTTTCCTATTTTTAGTTTAAAAGAAGTATACTAATAGCACACTTGAATAAACATCTTTTTCGTAAGGGTGTGAAAACTCCCAGCTCATAAAGACCCGACATACTGAAGGCCCTGTCTTTAAGTGTGTCTGCGTTATTAGTCCTGCATTCTTCCCTAGACCGGTGAGTATAATTTCCCCTGAGAAGACTGTCATGCTTTGGCCTACTTCTGATAGGTTTGTTCAAGCAGATATGCTGACAGGTTCAAGCACCTTCCAGAGATGTGCAATTGGCACAGAGCTCTTATAAAAATACTGATTTCACACACTGACAGCTGACACTATCACTTTTTTTAAACCGAAAAAGCCACTTTTTCCACACTTTTTAAAATTCTGTTGCATTGTTTGCAGTAACACAGTGATAAAGTGAACGATGTATATGTACATTTACTTTTATGCATTTGACAGATGCTTTTATCCAAAGTGACTTGCATTGCATTCAAGTTATAGGTTTTATCAAACTTGCGAATTCCCTGGTAATTGACCCCATGACTTTGGCGTTGTTAGCGCCATGCTCTACTGTTTGAGCTACAGAAATTTAGTCACAAAATCAGAGACCTTCCCCTAGAAATGGTGATCTGTCTCATATTCTTATACATATTCAGATTAAAACAGGGATACATTGCTTTACACCAGCACCAGTTCTCAACTGTTCTGTGGACTGCAGGGAAAAACAATGCTAAAGGCAAATATTAAAAATGGCAGACTCATAAAAAAAAATGTGTAGCAGTATTATTATTTGCATTTTATTGTATTGCATTGCATCAGTGTTATTTTAGTATCATTGTTAAATTATTATTTATTATTTGTTACATTATTATAGTTTTAATTAATATTTTGAATTAGTTTTTATTTTTATATTTTTTTCATTAGGGTTAGTCTTTTTATGTGTGTGTGTGTGTGTGTTTGTCATTTTTATCAAGCCCCACTCTATTCGGTCCTCCTTTTTTCTTTTTTAAAATCCTGCTTCACTCTGAAATCGAATAACTGAAGTAAATGACTTGCAAATGGTAATTCACACTGACTTTTAAAAAGGCAAATTGAACTCATTTTTTTAAACTGGAAACAATTTCTGCTTCAATCTGGCTGTTTTGTGTCTCCAAAAGCAATGCTAAATGCAAATAATAAAATACTATCATTTTATAGTTTTTTTAAAATGTTTTGAATTTGTTTTTATTTTTATATTTTCCATTTTCATAATTTTATACTGTTTTTTTTATTTTAGTTTTAGTAGTAGTTTTGTTTTGTATATGTATTTGTAGTATATTTTTATATAATGTATATATAGGTTTTTATATATATATTTTTTTCCAGTTAATGTTTATTTTATTTCAATTGTTTTAGCTTTAATTTTACTTTTAGTTTTAGTTAACTATAATAATCCTGCATTGCATTGCAAAACATACAAAAAAATACAGTTTTTTTTTTCTGTTTTCAGTCTTTGACATGTTAATAATTGTGCATATTGCTGGGCCTGTGCAGTTTTTCAGGGTCAGGTATTCAGTTGGTGCCAGTTGAAACCAGCCTAATTGATTAGTTGACTAGGAACACACTGACATGTTGGTTTTGAAAATAGATGGGTTTTTTTCATTCCTACACCAGTAAGCATTCCTAGTCCAGCATGGAAATTCATGCT
>NW_015662934.1:752623-756036 GCF_001515625.1 Sinocyclocheilus rhinocerous
AGTATACTTAAATGTCATTTTAAGTATATTTCTGAGAAGTACATAAAGCCTATTTCTGAGAAGTACATAAAAAGTAGACTACAAGTATACTTTCCTATTTTTTAGTTTAAAAGAAGTAGACTAATAGCACACTTGAATAAACTTCTTTTTCGTAAGGGAAGTGATCTGGTCATTTTTGTGCATTCTGAATGTGAAATTAACTGAGGTTGAAAGTTGGTAAGGAGAACTGTAAAAAGAGTGACCTATATTGAGAAATGTGTCCCAGCATTTGTAAATGAAATCTCCATCTCCATCTGTGTCCTGAGATTTAATTTTCCTGAGCTCAAGTTGACTCCACCAGGTTTGGCTTGCAGTCAAGCTGGAGAAGTTACAGTAAATTAAATATATGCTAAAATCTCATCACTCCTTCCCTTATAAAACAAACCAACCAAATTTAAATGAAAATGGAAATTATTAAACTTAGGATATATGAATATTTCTAAGATCTGCTGTTTCTGTTCAGGGGATGTAAAACCACAAACCCCATTGTTATTTTTATCTATTGCACTCTGTTGTCATGTCAACGTGACCTAGCTTTGTCCTGCAGTTAATTTAGGTGGAGGAAAATATTTGGTAAGACGTAGATAGTGACAGACTGGATACATTTGTTTGACTCTTATTGATCAGACACAAACATTTGGTGATGTTTTAAGAGGATGTAAGTTAGTAGGCCTATGTATTTTCCAGTTTGCTTTTCTAGCTCAACTTCTTCTTCTGCTCTGCCCATAGTTGGCTAACAATGCTTTTGGAAAAGGCATCACAGACGTGTGTGTAAAACTGAAGAGGCAACCACAATCTCAACAGTCTCTTGGTCACATGACTAACAGTATGTCATCCTGGGCTGCGTTTCCCAAAAGCAACTATGGTTGCAAGTTCCGTCGTACCAACAGAGTTCAATAGAACTAGCGACCATAGTTAGCAAACGATGCTTTTGGGAAATGCACCCCTGAGCAGTATAGGTCAGATTTTCCAGTCACTGGCCTAATTTAACCCCTGGTGAAGTGAGAATTAAATATGTACAAAATGTTAATTACTAATGGAATTACTGCATCTCAAAATGACCATGGTCATTTCCTGTATCTGTGCTTCTACATTCACATTATCCACTTAGCTCATGCTTTTGTGACTTCCTGTGGAACAACTAGTATCTCAGTAAAGTGTACTAAGTGACCCTTTAAACAGTTTCTGTTTTCATAAAAATGATTTAAAAAAATCTTAGTGAGAATGACTTTACAGAATTCTACAGAATTCTTCTTTATGGAAATGGTGGACATTTTGTTAGGTAGTCATAGCTTTGTTACCAATGCCTTTTATATCTCTTGCTTCTCTTGCTTGTGGTTTGAGATTAGAGGTTTGATGTTTCAGAGATGTGTGTTTGCATGAAGTACGTTGAGACCATGTAACCTCATGCCAACTTCTGTCAGGCTTCCTCCTTTTGTTGTCATATAGTATTTCTTGGTCATGGATCATTCATTCATTCATTCATTTTTTATTTATAGAGCACATTTAAAAAACAACCCAAGGTTGACCAAAGTGCTGTACAGATCATGAAACAACAAATAAAAAATGGAAAATTACAATCTATAAAGCAACAAACATAAAACTATACAATAAATAAGGATATACATTAGATACCCACACTAAGAAAATGAGTTTTAAGTTTTGATTTAAAAGAGGAGAGTGATGACACCATTCGGATAGATACCAGTAGGCTATTCCAGAGTTTAGGGCCCGCTATCGCAAAGGCTTTATCTCCACGATGTTTTAGCCTAGATCTACAAACAGAAAGTAATCCAAGGCTGCCGGATCTAAGCGACAGCGTAGAATGTTGAATAAATACGTTGGAGCTAGACCGTGTAGTGCTTTAAAAACAAAAACTAAAATGTTTAATTCTATTCTCAGTTTGACTGGTAGCCAGTGCAGAGAAGTTAAAATAGGAGTAATGTGATCGTATTTTTGACTACCAGTCAGCAGCCTGGCTGCAGCATTTTGAACCAAGACACCCAAAAGATGCTCGGTTTGCTCCATAATAGAGTGAATTACAGTAGTCATGGCATGAAATAATGAATGCATGGATAACTATTTCAAAATTCTTTAGAGAGAGAAAAGTTTTAACTTTTGAGAGACGTCGTAGATAAAAAAAAAAACATGATTTGACAACAGAATTAATTTGTTTGTCAAACTTGAGACCTGAATCAAAAAACACACCTACATTTTTTGCACATGGAGTAACATAAGAACTGTTATCTACATTGGATATCTGAAGCCCGAGACACACTGCACAATTTTAGCAATAAGATCACTGCAAACCACACTGTGCGACATGGATCTAATAAACTTAGGCACGACATGCATGTAGTAGACTGTACAGTGATGACACATATTGACTCATAGGCTTTGACGCACGTTATTATAATAGAAGAATAAAGTAAGCATGTGATAGTGGTAAACAAAATGAGCATGATGAATCACACTTTAGCAGTTTAAGTTTATATGTGTACTGAAAAACAGTGGAAGCAAAAGAGGAAGGGATAAGAGATTGAGGTAAGCAGTTTTATGTTTTAGCGCCATGTTGCATTGATTTCATGATGCATTTTTATCATGTAATCACAATCCCTAGAAATGACAGCCTTTATAATTTCATGAATTTGGAATTTTAGAATCATTACTTAAATTTAGCCCTATGAAATATCTATTTACCAAGATGGAGTAACCAGTATCATTGCTTTTACCATCTATATTTTGTTCTTGGACACTTTGTGCCCCTCTATTCCCTTATTTTTTTTATTTTTTTTAAGAACCCTGTACATGCTTATCAGCTTTACAAGAAGCTCTGTTTTTAAATCAGAGTCTAAAATCTCTCTATATTTCACAGCAACTCCTCTTTATGCTAAATACAGTCCGAGTTTTAGCTGATTTGAGGAATCAAGCAAACACTTCTTTTGGGTGGGACTGGTGAGTGTGTTAAAAGCAGTGTGTTGTTGTTTTATAATACAAAGAACTGCCATGAGACCAGAGAATAATCAAGTTGCAAATTACAGTCTATGTAGTGATCATTAAATATGTACCTGCACACGAGGGAAGAGATGAAAGTCTTTTATATCATTAGTGAGGTGAACATGTTTTGCCTGTTTTAGTGTCTCTCTCCTCATGCCGTGTCTTCCGGTCTGTCACTCGGTAATGAGGATCAGGTGGGGCATAGTAGTTTTGATTCAGGATTAGGGTTGCAAAGGGGCAGAAAATTTCGGGAAACCTTCCATGGGAACTGGTATGGGGAATTTTGGAAATATTCCAAGTTTGAAACTTACCGGGAATTTATGGGAATTAACTGGAAATTTGGGGAAATTTATAAAACTGTATCATATACAAACATA
>NW_015662934.1:756468-757322 GCF_001515625.1 Sinocyclocheilus rhinocerous
GCTATTCCAAGCTCTATCATTGCAGTCAGCGGGTGTTGCAGTTGAACAGTCCACAAGTCATCAAATAAAGCGCGCATCCATAATAAAACGTGCCTCACACGTAGGGTTGCAAAGGGGCAGAAAATTTCGGGAAACCTTCCATGGGAACTGGTATGGGGAATTTTGGAAATATTCCAAGTTTGAAACTTACCGGGAATTTATGGGAATTAACTGGAAATTTGGGGAAATTTATAAAACTGTATCATATACAAACATAAATATAAACAATTTGTTTGATCATAGGCTCACATGCATGCAAACTAATACAAATGTAAAAAATGGCTTTTTTGGATGGGAATCTGTGATGCTTTTTTCAGGATTTATTGATAAATGAAAACTTATGAACAGTGTTTATTCAAAATAGAAATATTTTCTAACAATGTAAGTCTTTACTTTACTACTTTACTATTGAATAAAAGTATTAATTTATTTCAAAAAAAGGAGAAAAGATACTGCCCCAAACGTATGAATGGTAGTGTATTGTTAAAAAAAGGATTTCTATTTTAAATAAATGCCGTTTTTTTTGTTTGTTTTTTTTACTTCAGAATCACAGGTAATAAAAAATATATAAGCAGCACAACTGTTTCCAAAATTGATAATAAATAAGCATATTAGAAATATTAGAATAGAATCATGTGACACTGAAGACTGGAGTAATGATGCAAAATTCAGCTTTGCATCACAGATATCACAGATATTAAAGTATATTAAAACAGAAAACCATTATTTTAAATTGTAATACCGGTAATACTGTGCAATATTACTGTTTTGTTCTGTATTTTTGATCAAATAAATGAAGGCTTGATGAGCAAAAG
>NW_015662934.1:758387-759988 GCF_001515625.1 Sinocyclocheilus rhinocerous
ATAAAACTATCATATACAAACATAAATATAAACATTTTGTTTGATCATAGGCTCACATGCATGCAAACTAATACAAATTTTAAAAATGACATTTTTGGATTTTTTGGGGGGGGAATCTGTGATGCTTTTTCAGGATTTATTGATGAATAAAAACTTATGAACAGTGTTTATTCAAAATAGAAATATTTTCTAACAATGTAAGTCTTTACTTTACTACTTTACTATTGAATAAAAGTATTAATTTATTTCAAAAAAAGGAGAAAAGATACTGCCACAAACGTTTGAATGGTAGTGTATTGTTAAAAAAAGGATTTCTATTTTAAATAAATGCCGTTTTTTTTGTTTGTTTTTTTTACTTCAGAATCACAGGTAATAAAAAATATATAAGCAGCACAACTGTTTCCAAAATTGATAATAAATAAGCATATTAGAATGATTTCTGAAGAATCATGTGACACTGAAGACTGGAGTAATGATGCAAAATTCAGCTTTGCATCACAGATATACATTGTTTTAAAGTATATTAAAACAGAAAACCATTATTTTAAATTGTAATACCAGTAATACTGTGCAATATTACTGTTCTGCATTTTTGATCAAATAATTGAAGGCTTGATGAGCCAAAGATTTGCAATGTTTAAAAACATGTAAAAATAGTAATGTGTCCAGACTTTTGACCAGTACTGTACTTCTGTATGATAACAGAAAACTGGCTAGCAGAAAGAACATCACAGTTTGAGCTAGCTATCACCTCATAAATTGTCAATGAAATAGTGCTAACTCGCTTAGATTTTTCATATCTTGATTTACTGGCTAGCTAGCTACTGTATAAACACTTTTTGGTATTTACTAGTTAAACTTGAATCCCATAGAACAAAAATATTTATAATATCAAAACTTAGATGTAGTCTTTGGTCTCAAATGCAGCAAGTGTGACTTCAGAGAAAATGGAGGGGAATCCCCCTCTTAGTTGTTGGACTTGTGTTTTCCTGTGTCTAGTGTCGGCTGTTATATGTCATTCCTGAGTTCCTGTGTTTGTATACCTTGTATACCTGAATTAAAGTCTCAATCGAAGTATTCTCCTGCGTCTCCTCGTTCCTCCCAGAGTGATCGTGACAGAACAGCCGACTGTGACAGTAAGCGGCGCCCCTTCTACCCGTGTTTGTTTTTCGTTTTTTGAAAGGTGTTTTGTTTTTTCCTGTTCGTTTCTCCCCGCACAAATGGAGGAATGAGCGATGTTCATCGCCGTGGCTCAGGCAAGCCCCGACCCTATCATCTACGTGAGGGCGTTCGTGCGCAAGGGCGCTCACCCTCGCCAGCTCTCTCGATGGGGAAACCCTCTTGACTCTTTTCCGGCTCGGGATACTCGGGATAATGTACATGGAGCTCTGGAGAGTCTCCGATCCCGATCCAGAACCCCTCCGCCGGCCGTTCCACAGTCAAGCCCGCCGGCCGCGGCTCTCTCAATCAAGCCCGCCGGCCGCCCAATTCACCTGTAACGAAGGGAGGAGGATGAGGAGAAAAAGACGGTTCACAGCCCCAGAGCTCGCTCCAGTGTCGGCTCCAGCCCCAGAGCTCGCTCCAGTGTCGGCTCCAGCCCC
>NW_015662934.1:763244-764414 GCF_001515625.1 Sinocyclocheilus rhinocerous
ATATTTTAAAGTATATTAAAACAGAAAACCATTATTTTAAATTGTAATACCAGTAATACTGTGCAATATTACTGTTCTGCATTTTTGATCAAATAATTGAAGGCTTGATGAGCCAACGATTTGCAATGTTTAAAAACATGTAAAAATAGTAATGTGTCCAGACTTTTGACCAGTACTGTACTTCTGTATGATAACAGAAAACTGGCTAGCAGAAAGAACATCACAGTTTGAGCTAGCTATCACCTCATAAATTGTCAATGAAATAGTGCTAACTCGCTTAGATTTTTCATATCTTGATTTACTGGCTAGCTAGCTACTGTATAAACACTTTTTGGTATTTACTAGTTAAACTTGAATCCCACAGATCAAATATATTTAGAATATCAAAACTTAGATGTAGTCTTTGGGCTCAAATGCAGCAAGTGTGGCTTCAGAGAAAATGGAGGGGAATCCCCCTCTTAGATGACTAGAGGGGATTGTGTGTGGGGGAGGGTCATTTTTGTCAGTGTTGTGGACTTGTGTTTCCTTCTTTTTCCTGTGTCTAGTGTCGGCTGTTATATGTCATTCCTGAGTTCCTGTGTTTGTATACCTTTGTTTGTTGAATTAAAGTCTCAATCGAAGTATTCTCCTGCGTCTCCTCGTTCCTCCCAGAGTGATCGTGACAGAACAGCCGACCGTGACAGTAAGCGGCGCCCCTTCTACCCGTGTTTGTTTTTCGTTTTTTGAAAGGTGTTTTGTTTTTTCCTGTTCGTTTCTCCCCGCACAAATGGAGGAATGAGCGATGTTCATCGCCGTGGCTCAGGCAAGCCCCGACCCTATCATTTACGCAAGGGCGTTCCTGCCGCTCACCCTCGCCAGCTCTCTCGATGGGGAAACCCTCTTGACTCTTTTCCGGCTCGGGATAACATACCATCTGTACATGGAGCTCTGGAGAGTCTCCGATCCCGATCCAGAACCCCTCCGCCGGCCGTTCCACAGTCAAGCCCGCCGGCCGCGGCTCTCTCAATCAAGCCCGCCGGCCGCCCAATTCACCTGTAACGAAGGGAGGAGGATGAGGAGGAAAAGACGGTTCACAGCCCCAGAGCTCGCTCCAGTGTCGGCTCCAGCCCCAGAGCTCGCTCCAGTGTCGGCTCCAGCCCCAGAGCTCGCTCCAGTGTCGGCTCCAGCCCC
>NW_015662934.1:765013-768812 GCF_001515625.1 Sinocyclocheilus rhinocerous
CCTCTCCGCCGGCGGTTCCACAGTCAAGCCCGCCAGCCGCGGCTCTCTCAATCAAGCCCGCCGGCCGCCCAATTCACCTGTAACGAAGGGAGGAGGATGAGGAGAAAAAGACGGTTCACAGCCCCAGAGCTCGCTCCAGTGTCGGCTCCAGCCCCAGAGCTCGCTCCAGTGTCGGCTCCAGCCCCTGAGTCCGCTCCAGTGTCTGCTCCATCCCCTGAGTTCGCTCCAGTGCCAGCTCCTCGAAAGCGCCTTGCTGTGCCTGCTCCTCCAGAGCACCCTCCAGTGCCAGCTCCTCGTAAGCGCTTCCCAGTCCCCGAATCCAGCCCAGAGTGGGCTCCTGTTCCCGAGTTTAGCCCACGGAGGGCTCCTGTTCATGAGTATAGCCCACGGAGGGCTCCAGTTCCCGAGTATAGCCCACGGAGGGCTCCAGTTCCCGAGTATAGCCCACGGAGTGCTCCAGTTCCCGATTATAGCCCACGGAGGGCTCCTCCTGAACTGTATGCTCTGCCATGGCCTCCTGAACTGTCTGCTCCGCCATTCCTGAGTTCCTGTGTTTGTATACCTTTGTTTGTTGGATTAAAGTCTCAATCAAAGTATTCTCCTGCGTCTCCTTGTTCCTCCCAGAGTGATTGTGACCATTTTTAGACTTCTGTTTTATTATTATCTCACCTAAATGTTTGTTTAGTCAGTGTATTTGTTTTTACAACGGTATAGCCTATTTGAGTTGCACAGTATATTACACACAGCACAATGAAGTTTTAAACATAATTTTTTTTTTAATATTCATGTAATTTACATGAATACTTACCAAGATGGACATTTTGATATTTTGTGTGCAGGATTTAAGAAATTATCTGTTCATGTTATGGAGGAAAGCACAGTGCATGTAGGGGGTGTGGCCTCAATAGCCCTGCAGTAAGCAGTGTTCTGTGTTCATGTGACTGAGTTAAACTGAAATTGCATTAAATCTGGTTGTTTTAACCAAGATTATGCCTCAAGATTTTTTCTCAACTACATTTAAGTTTCCAGTTCCTGCCATTTTGCAAATGTCCAATTTATTCCCATTAATTCCCATGGAAAGTTTCCAGTCTTGAAAATTCCAGGAATTCTGCAACCCTATTCAGGAGGCAGTTATCCCCCTCTCTGCCTCTCATGGCAGATTTTTTCATTTCTGCATTGTTGCTCAGGCTTTCTCCATGCCCCAAAAGTGTCGGGTGTCTCTTACAGGGGGTGGAGCTGCACATCCATTATTTTTCTTCTGCTCACAGCCATAATGTCTCTTTCTTCTCATTGTACCGTCCAGTCACCCTCGTTTGTATTGGCAGTCATCCCAGAAGCCATCTGGTTTCATCTATGAAATGAACACTCAAGAGAACTGCATGGCGTGTAAATTCCATTGCAAATTCTGACCACAGCTGCATATAAGCAGTATGTGCTATTTTCAGTCATCTCGCGCAACTGTCCAAAATTTAAGGAATCTCATCCGGTTGACAATAGCAGTGCCGTATTTAATTTCAATAAAAGCAAGATCTTCTTTGCAGAAAAAGAGCAAGCAATTTCTTCTTTGCCGAATGCAGAAAAGAGCAATACCCTATTCTGTCTGATGTGAGCACATCATAATTCTATAATCCTCATAAATCCTCATTTTAGTTAACACAAACTAAAGTCTCAAACTCTGCAATGTATCACATTTCAAGCTGCTCTCCAGGGATAACGGATACAAACGTCATAAATCTAAAGATAACAAGATGTAATACATGCTATATCTTTGAAGACATCTAACATTATATTATTAATTTAATCAATATAATTTTCTTGTGGTTCCCACATTTCATGTAAAGTATTGCCTTTAACTTTTCTGAGCCAATACGCAAGTCAAATCATAAAAATCTCTTCAGCCATATTATCTAAATACAGTTGTACATATCGACATTGACATCCATCTAATCCTAATTTTGGCTTTGTTGGTGACTGACGATGCTTTCAAAATAGCAGCACACTTGATCTAACACAGCAGAGACAGAACAAAGCAAGAGTAGATTAATTTCACAACTTCACTGAATCAAAGTGAACTTAGACCACAAATAATGGCAAATAGCCATTAGTTGAATTTGTAATAAAGCAATTTGCTGAAATATACTACTCTGCTGTTTCATCCATCCTGTCCAGATCAACTGACATAGACAATTAAAAGAATTGGTATTTAGCTGTTTATTTGTTTTAGTGCCTTGCAAGGACTTCACAATACCAATTCTCTCATCTCATTAGAAAATCATTCAATCTTGGAAGGACTGAGAATATCTTGATCTTAATGTGTGAATAGGAAACAAAGATAGCTTTTCACAAATCATCCATTCCCTTTTAAGAATGGGTAATGAAAAGGTCTTAGGTAAATCATCTCCTTCCCATAAATCGTGAGGTAAGTAGATTAACATTCGGTCGCGATCTGATACTGTTCTTCCCGTATTGTTTATAACAATACTAGGAAAACCCACTCTGTCAAAATTCATGGCACGAAAATGCGATCGATTTCTTATTGCGGACAGTATAAGAACAATTCTTTAAAGAATTCTAAGTTAACTTTATTTTTCGGTGCCATCAGAATATTCTCAGTCCCTGTAGGCTACCATTCAGGAATGCATGGGCCCATGGGAAGAGTAATAAACATGGAGTCAAATCTCTGTCCACAAACTTCTTCAAAGTTTATTATTACATCAACAGATTAGATACAATGGGCCTCATTCATGAAACACCAGCAGAACAAATTTTTGTGTTAATCGTTCGTAAAGCTGTTCTGACGTAAATTTTCGGATTCATGAAAGTGTTCGTATTTTCAAAATGTTAGTTGCCGTCAAAGAGGCGGGAGCTGGTTGTTGAAACCACGCCCACCTAGCTCGACCAAAGCGTCTCAGCTGGAAAAACGCTGTGCCACCAGAGTCCTCCAGCACCACCAGCTGGCCGTTTTCAGAAGAGCGCCTGACAATTTTACGCGCAAATTACTCAGAATTTACGCCTATATTTACTAGGGTTGCCACCCGTCCCTTAAAATACGGAATCGTCCCGTATTTTAAGGTAAAATGATGCGTCCCGTATCAAATCAATACGGGACGCGATTTGTCCAGTATTTTACAAATGCCAGCAAGCTGAATCAACAAATAAGTATTTTGCACCGTTTATAATGCTAATAGCAATTATAATGAAATTAATTTCATAAGAAGTTAGAGAAGCTCATCTAGGCGTCTTTGTTTCCATGGCGATGATGGAGTCTCCAGAACTCGCGCCGTTAAAGCCCTTTCACGCGAGCGCAGCATGCGCGGTTTAAAACATCGAGGAGCTCACGTCCACCCTTTGAACACAAGTCTCTCCAGATGTAGAGCTGAACGGGAAAGTTATCAATGGGTCTGTCCAGTAACTAATGATGAACGCGCAGTTTGCAGAGAAGCGTTTGCTCAGGACTTAAAGGGATAGTTCACCCAAAAATGAAAATTTTGTCATCGTTTACACTCCTACAAGTTGTTCCAAACCTGTAATAATTTCTTTCTTCTGTTGAACATAAAAGAAAATACCTTGAAGAATGTGGGTAACCAAAGAGTTTCCGGTCCCCAATGACTCTGATAGCATTTTTTCTCTACTGTAGAAGTTACTGGGGACCAGCAGCTGTTTAGTTACCCACATTCTTCAAAGTATCTTCTTTTGTGTTCAACAGAAGAAAGAACTTGCCGGTTTAGAACAACCTGGGTAAATTATGACAGAATTTTCATTTTTGGGTGAACCATACCTTTAAAGTGACAGACACATC
>NW_015662934.1:771703-778005 GCF_001515625.1 Sinocyclocheilus rhinocerous
GGTCCCCAATGACTCTGATAGCATTTTTTCTCTACTGTAGAAGTTACTGGGGACCAGCAGCTGTTTAGTTACCCACATTCTTCAAAGTATCTTCTTTTGTGTTCAACAGAAGAAAGAACTTGCAGGTTTAGAACAACCTGGGTAAATTATGACAGAATTTTCATTTTTGGGTGAACCATACTTTTAAAGTGACAGACACATCTGTGCTTCTAAAGGCATAACCCTAGTGTTTTATTAAAATTTGGATAGTCTGTTAGAGCTTGATAGACAAAATTATTATATTCTTTGACATTATTAGACAGATGAATTAATAGATTATAGTTAATGTTAGACCCTATTTATTAATTTATCATTTATATTAATCATCTACATAATAAATAAGCATATATGTCATATACATTGTGACATTTGAAAAAGTTAAAAAAAAGCTAAATTATTTAGATTTAATGTAGTCTTCATTTAAGCAAATGAATTAAAAAAAATTAATCTCATCCATGTAACAACTGCAGAACAGTCAAAAAAAAAGACTAATAAGAATGAATAATTTACATTCATGAGCATGATTTCTCATGGTGTATTGTTGAGTTCCTCACTGATTATTTGTGTCCTTTTTTCTTTTTTTTTCCGGTGGGGGGGTGTTCGTGAATGGGTGTCCCTTATTTTGGCTTGCTGAAGGTGGCAACCCTAATATTTATGAATGTTTCATGAATGAGGCCCATTGTGAGGGGGTACCCCTCTAACCTGATCTCATTAAAGTGCATATCAAGCATTTCCATTTGGAGTACTATTTATACGCAGAAAGTGACTTTGATGTGCATATGATACTGCAATGATTAGGGTCATTGAATGACATATGACCAAGCGGCAACCTCCCGCTCTCTCTCATGAAGCCAACACGGAAGTGACTTAAACTGTAATTCGTCAACTGGCCGCTAGAGGCTGGCTGCAAAAGGGAGTCAATCCCATAGACTCCCCATGTTAAAATGCCCAACTTTACAGCAGAAAAAAACAAGTTTACAGCCTGGATAAAAAAATGATTTTGGTCTATATAGCTAACTTTGCCCTTCATGACAACTGTGAGGGGGGTGAATTTTTTTATAACTCATCCGTTTAAATTATATTAAGCCTTAAAGTTCTGCATAATTAAGGGCGTGGCCACTTGAGTGACAGGTGGATTGCCGCTGCTGTCACCACCGTCGAGCTAGGTGGGCGTGGTTTCAACAACCAGCTCCCGCCTCTTTTGCTATCCGGGAGTGACACGCGGTGACGCGCTGCCAAGATGGCGACGGCCGCCTCCGCCCACTTTGAGCTTCAAAAACGCTCTTTGGAAACCTACGGGTGACGTCACGGACACTACGTCCATGTTTTTATACAGTCTATGCATATGACATATGATTAGGGGTGTGGGGTAGATGCGGATCATGTGCACGCGAAAACTGCATAATAAATGCACGCCAATAAACTGCTTATTATATGCGTGTCAAACACGTGCGTATCATATGCACGCCAAAATTTCTGCATATCAATAGTACGATTTTCTGTTTGTATTTGGCGTACTATTTATATGCATTTTCATGAGATCGGGCTCACCCCTCTCATCCAACAGGATATGCATTACATATGTGCGTCATATAAGAATAACTTATAAGAATAACTTATAAAAGTTATTCCCAGATGCATCCTGTTATTCTAGACTGCAGGCAAATCCTTGAACAAGCAGATAAAAACGAGATATGGAGAGGGGGAACACAGAAGGGTGGAGGAAGAGAGAACACAAACAGACAAACTCAGATAAATATTTGGCAGAGAGCGTGATATAATCTAACATACCTTAAGCTTGTTAAAAGTACACTTATGTACTCTTTGCTGTCAGAACTGATTTTGTACCTTTAAATTAAAACAAAGGTCCACAGTTTTCACCTTAAGGACCATTTCCTGTACCTTACAGGGTACTTTCGTGGCAAATGTACCTTTAGGTACAGAAACAATACCCCTATTTTTCTGTATACCTACAGGCCACACATACTTAAAAAAAAAACTGTTAATCGTAAGTTCAAAACATAAATTAATCAAGCTATCGATCAATCTATCAGCAATTTGCTACATTTCTACAGTAATATAGAAATACTTTCCAAATGTAAAAACAACAAAATACTTTCAAAACAGATGTAGCTGAACACCTACATAGGTGTTAGTCTTTCAATTTTATTATCATATACAAAAGGTAACAACTTCAGTAATTTTATAGTGAATAATTTTGTACTGTAATGTAAACTTGGACCACATAATATATACTTGCAATGAATTCTCTAAACAGATTTGTGTCATTGTTATTTTCTGAGGACATTTTACAAATAAAATCAGTGTATAATTAGGTCATTGAATGACAGCATGCTTGCTGGGTGACAACCTTTGTGTTATGGAAGAATGAGTCGATGTGTATGAAATTATATTTAATTTTCCTGCACTCTTCAAGTTGCATGTTGATTCCATCAGGTGGCATTTGCAGTCAAGCTGGAGAATTTACAGAAAGTTAAATCTATGCCAAAATCTTGTCACTCCTCAATTTACAAAACAACCCAACCTGCCAGTCCCCTTAAGAGGAATGTGCACAAATGCAACAGATTAATATTCACTGACTAGAGACAGACACTGTTCAGAGCTGCAGAAAAGCTAATTGCAATCAAGAGAATCATGGATTCAAGAAAGTCTCCAACAGAGTGGAATTCATCTCAGAATCCAGAAACAGGGCAGCCATTGCTTTCTCTGCAGCGGGACCCTCCGGAGTACTCAGATGCTGGATTCCTTCCCTCTCACAGCAATCCCAGCAATACGGAGCTCCAGTGGCATCTGGCCTGTACACTCCAGGGTCATATCTGGTGCAGAATGTGGTCACTGTGCAGCCTACGGCTGAAGTGTTCACTCCACTGGCCAATCCACTGCCAGAATACATGGGCTACTCCATGTTTACCATGCTGTGCTGCTGTATGCCTCTGGGATCAGCTGCCCTTGTTTACTCCCTCACAGTAAGTAGTTCATATACAGTCTTATATACTTCATTTAACATGTACTGTCTTTTGTATATACAGTATATTTACAGTGCATTCAGAAAGTATTCAGACTCCCTTCACATTTTCAATTTAGTTATGTTGCAATCTGAAACTACAACTGTTTAAATTCATTTTTTTCTATTAATCTACACTCCGTACCTCATAATGACAAAGTGAAAACAGAATTTTAGAAATGTGTGTAAATGTATTAAAAAGAAAAAACTGAAATATCACTGACTGACCCTTTACTCAGTACTTATTTGAAGCACCTTTGGCAGCAATTACAGCCTCAAGTCGTTTTGGGTATGACACAACAAGCTTTGAACACCTGGATTGCAGACCCAGTCAGGATCGTTCATTTACTGGTGATTTAACATCATGGATTGATGTTGATATTTTGATTGTAACTTTTCATAGATTTAATGTTGATTTATAGGCCTTTTTTAACCTTTCTTCATGCATTTACAATAAACAATGTTACAATGTTTTTTAATGTAAAAAAATAACAACAGACAGTATTTCAACCACATTTCAACATTAAAGGTTAGTCTCATGCTGACTGGGTTACAGCTAAAGATGCATGCTCATTCAAGATTTTGCTTATTATTAACTATTTTTGACATGCTCAGATTATTTACAGCATGTGAAGTATGACAAGTGTCTCTCTGTATATTTGTGCGACTCAGAAATACAGTTTTGTGGCTTCCCGTAACTTTCGCTTATAGAGAAAGGTGTGGCACCGCAGAACAAAAAGGGAAGTCTGTGCTTAATTTGTGACTTGGTTAACCCCTTATGAAAAGAACAGTTACACGCATTCACAGCTTTAGACCATAATTGTAAGCAATCTCATGCAGGACACCAGAAAGTTGAAGATAGTAAGGGTTTTACAAACAGAAACACCTTATGTTTCAAATACAAGTACATTTGTGGTTCTGCTTTTAAATGTTAGTGTTGCTCAAGTTATTTTTTTGTATGATAGCTTTTAGACTTTTTACTGTATGTATGAGGAGCTCCATCCAGAGGACCAGTGAGGAATGATTCAGCATGTTTAATGTCACAGACTCCTCACCATATCATTGTTAATACTTAATTAAAACAAATGCTTTTTAAAGTTAACTATTTTATGTTTTTTTTATTTTATTTAAGCTTTAACTGTTAACGTAAATGTAGCATCAATTTATGTTTGTTTTTCTGCTTGTCTTTATATTACATAAAACTTGGAATAATCACTAACAAATGCCGGATGTCATGTTTGAACTTTTACCAGAGTCTGTTTTTGCCATGATACACTTACATTTCATTTTCTCTTGTTTTTAGTTTACTTTATAATTCATCATCAACTTCTTCTTCTTCTTACCTTTTTAAACTCATGGGTTCTCCAAGGTGGCAGTCTTTACAATTAAAGACCTCAAATAAAAAAATGTCTAGTAACGGTATTTATCTGTATTTATTGATATTATCTAGTTATCACAAAAAGTAGAATGTATAAGTTAATGAACAGAAATATCAAACCATAGTCTTGGCCAACAACAATGTATTTTTTATTTACTGTAAGTTTATGTTTATTTAATGAAAATATTTTTATGATTTTAGTTTTATTAGTTAACTATAACACTGATTCAAGGTAGGCCTTCCAATCGATCCCAACACACACAGGTAAAATTTGTAAAAAGAAAGAAAACCTACCAAATTAGGCCTTTACTCGTTTATAGTGGTTTAAGCCTATAATGCACTTTTTAAAGGGGTCATATGATGCAATTTCAAATGTTCCTTTCTCTTTGGAGTGTTACAAGCTGTTCGTGCATAGATAAGATCCCTAAAGTTGCAAAGACTAAAATTTAACAATTTTCTCTCCTTTTGTAACTAACACTTTATGGAAAGCCGTTTTAACATTTAATCTATAAGCCGTACTAGTATCTATTTTCATGGTAGGCCTACTAGTACTTATTTTTTAGATACTAGTATCTTTTCCATTAAGTACTAGTACTTATTCATTAGGTACTAGTGCTTATTCTTTAGCTACTAGTGCTTATTCTTTAGGTACTAGTGTTTATTCTTTAGGTACTAGTGTCTTTTGTAAAGTTACGAGTACTTATTCATTAGTTACTAGTATGTAATCATTATATACTAGTACTTATTCCCATAGTGACTAGTATTTAATTATACTCTTCTTGTTAAGAAAAAATACAACTAGTACTTATTTTTTAGTTACTAGTAACTTTTTAGACCAGAGATATCCTGAACTTAATACTAGTACTTTTTAAATTTGCATTTCTGCTCAGTATGGTAATCGTATTACGAGTGACCTCTGGTGGCAGGATGGAGATAAGACACCAATTTTATTATCTGTTATTTTCCTATTTTTCCACCAGTAAAAACAATAAATATCATAACAGAGCTGTGTGTTAACTTTTTTTTTGCATATAGCACTGGTGCTACAGACACTGAATGTTTTTACAGTAATGCTCTGTACAGAGCACACTGGTGCTGCAGACACTGAATGTTTTTACATTAATATTCTGTACAGAGCACACTGGTGCTGCAGACACTGAATGTTTTTTACAGTAATGTTCTGTACAGAGCACGCTGGTGCTGCAGACACTGAATGTTTTTACAGTAATGTTCTGTACAGGCTAGTACTTATTTTTTAGATACTGGTACTTATTCATTAGATACTAGTACCTATTTAATAGATACTAGTAGTTATTCATTAAGTACTAGTACTTATTTATTAGACACTAGTGTCTTTTGTAATAACTACTAGTAACAATTCTTATCTTACTAGTCAGATCTGCTTTTTTACTTGTCTTATGTTATGACTAGTCCAAATGGCTACAGTAGAGTTCAATTAAAAAATGTACTAGTGAAATAAAAAATCGTACTAGTAACATTTTGAATAAGTACTAGTATCTAGTGTAGTATCATAAGCACTAGTACCTAATGAATAAGTACTAGTATCTAATAATAAGTACTAGTATCTAAAAAATAAGTATCTAATGGACAAGTACTAGTATCTAATAATAAGTACTAGTATCTAATGAATAAGTACTAGTGTCTATTTAATAAGTACTAGTATCTAATGAATGAGTACTAGTATCTAAAAAAAAAAATGTACTAGTACCTAATGAATAACTACTAGTACATAAAAATTAAGTACTAGTCACTAGTGGAATACATACTAGTCAAAACTGAATAGTTGATATCTCAATGACGGATCCCCATAGAAGTCAATGGCAAAAATGTAAGTAATTT
>NW_015662934.1:778032-778676 GCF_001515625.1 Sinocyclocheilus rhinocerous
ACCCAGCAAACACAGAACGTTCCCCTAACGTTAGTTTTTGGTTCCTGTTTGGTTAGTTTTTTTGGGGAACCAAATACTAACGTTTGGGGAACGATCTTTTTAGGTTATATTTTTTGTAACCATAAAATAATGTTCCCAGAACGTTGCATGGTGGTTATTTTTAAATAACCTAAACATAAATTATAGAGAACGTTCCCTAATGGTTATTTTTAGGTTATTTTTTGCACGGGAACCAAAAACTAACGTTCCGGGAACGTTCTGGGAGCCAAAAATTGTTAGCTGGGTAGTACCTAAAGAATAAGCACTACACTGTAAATTCCAATTAGTAAACCTTACTTAAAAAAAGCATGCAAACCGATTGCCTTGAAAAAACCAAGTAAAGTGAAATAAGAATAGTAATTTGTAATAACAAAGGTTTATTTAGTGTTGTAAACTTACACACAAGTTCTGGTAACTCAGAATCACTATTTTCAACAACTAAATGAATAAGTACAATATACTATGTGCGTATTTCAAACAACTCTTTTATTTAAGTTGAGCCAACTCATGTAACAGGCCAAAATACGCCACAAGTTCTGTATTTCTACGGTCTTTTTTCTAACAGCAGAATAGCAAAGATCTTTGGTATCTGTTAGCTAACACCG
>NW_015662934.1:779002-820190 GCF_001515625.1 Sinocyclocheilus rhinocerous
ATAACAACGAAGTAAAGATAACTAATTATATCTAAGTAAGGTAAACTATTGGATTTTACAGTGTAGTAGTTAATGAATAAGTACTAGTACTTAATGGAAAATATACTAGTATCTAAAAAATAAGTACTAACGTCAAATTAGATACTAGTGCGGTTTATAGATTAAATGTTAAAACGGCTTGCCATACATATTTACACCACACGAGGGTGCTCAGTGTGTATCGCCGTGACAGACAGGCGTGTTCCCTTGGCTCTAATATGAAAAATGGCGCAAGTGGTCTTCTGTTTAAACGAAAAAGCTCAAATACGGTAATAGGTCAATTTGGAGCACCATTCATGTTTAGTTTACATGTTTAATTAGATATTTTTGCTCTGTATGTCTGAGCACACCCCGCCCATCGCTCCTCTCTCTGCGCAGTCTCTGCAGCACGCGCCGTCTCTCACGTATCTGCATCCGCTCGCCACTGTCAAGGTCACGTGCAACAGCGTGAGGAATTCCACACTTTCCTCATCCTGACGTTACATTCATGCAGACTCACTTCTGCTTTTTCATAGTGACTAGGACGTGCACCTTAATATCCAATAGGAGGCTATGAAAGCGGTTTATGTTAAATAATTTCATTCCAAATGCGTGCTGTGTGTGTACGTGTAAATCATTTTTGGATTGTTAAATTAACTACATGTCATTTATAGTCAAAAATTTTTTTCATAGTCACAAATATAACCACAGTGCTTTTTCCCAGTATCTATGGGGGGAATTAAATAATAAAGCAAAAATAAATGCACACTGGTTACTTTTAATAGCAATGCTTTGAAAAATTAGAATCAAGTTGCCTCCAAAACGAGGGTTTGTGTATATATTCACTGGTAACAGTTGTGATCAGGTGTCTTTTGAGCATAATGTATGATCTTTAATTCTGCATCTGTATCTTGACACGTTGCCCTTGCATCCTTTCAAGGAGCTTTGACACAGAAAACAACTTTCAGAGGCGAAAACTTCAATTAAATGGCTCTGGTTATCTTGTGAAGGGTCAAATATAATAAGATGCCCAGGTAACATAATTCTGCATGGAGGATATGCATCTTTTAGAGTTTAATTTAGCATTTTGGAAGTCTGGCACATCTATACAGCACCGAACTGCGCTTGTTTCAGGCATGTTATAAATCTCCCCTCCATGTCCTTGTATAGTATCGTCTTACCCAGTCTCCCATCAGCGTTTCCATAGCATTCGTGATAGATAACTCGTATACGCTTCTTTAAAATTATCCTACGTCATATGACGTCAGGTTGCCAGGGTGACAGGCCCCGGTGGCACGTGTCCGGTATAAAATGGTGCAGCATTACGCGGAAACTGAGCAGAAGCAGCAACAGCAGCATCACCGAAGGAGGTGAGTTCTTCCTCATAGACTTTACATCATTTTTGTGTCGAATTCACAGACTGCAAAATGGCATACACATATTAAACATTTTAAAGACGACGTTTAGCTTTGCAGGATTTTGTTTGTTGAGTTTGTAAGGAAGTTGTTATATAATCCGTCAGTTTCTGCGTGATGCACGAATATATGGAGGCGTGGTTCATTCATACATTTCATGCCGCTTTATGCAAATATATACATGCTTTATTATAGAATATACAATATTAATTTCACACCCGTGACATTTTAGTATTTTATTATATGAAAATGTTGAAGAATGAGCAGCGCGACGTGCCTTGCGGGCAGCTCGCGATGGGTTCATTGCGTCATATTGTTCCAGAATGTACCATCTGTTAAATTGCTGCGAAAGAGGGGAGGGAATATGATTTAATAAATTATTTTTTAAAATAACTTCTCCAAACTCGACCGTGTGTCGTTTGAGCGCATATTTGGAGTACCTATTTTAGTCAGATGGTTATTATGTTTATTCGACGTATTGACAATGACAAATAACGAATGAAGAAGGAACATTCTCCCCCTTTTTGAACATAAAAGCAGCCGTCTGCGCTCTAATACATATAAAAGCAGATAAACAGAAATAATGTCAAGCATCACTCGCATCATGAAGGTCGAACGAGCTGTCAAGGTCAAATTATATAATTCCTTGTGCTTATTCAACATGTCTTTCTCATAACATTTAGGTTTTGAATGCGTTATACGAGAACAGGGTTAGGATAGACTATGCCAGAGCTTCTATCTGTATTTGAATATAAATTTGGACAGGACACATGTTACACGGTGAGCATCATGGGAGATTTTCTCCCTCATGTACTTGACTGGACTCGTGTTCGATGCTGCAGTGGAGAACATGACTCAGATCTGAAAACCTTGGGTATCATGAGCATCATGTCATTTCCTGCAAATTCCCTGTTGAATAAAACATATGAAACCAGCCTGAAGTGGTTTACCAGTTTTAGCTGGTTTAAGGTGGTTTTCATGCAACCAAATGACCCACCTGAACAGATTTGTTCTGATTTGTGTTTTTCTGCAGGTTATGCATTATTAACAACAATTATGCTGTGATCATTTGAAATAAATAATGGCATTAATATATTTGTTAATGCATAAGTGTAATTTGAAGACTGTTGGTTGAAATATTATATATGTGCATGCAAGGGAGTGATATGCAGGCCGCATCTCCATCCCTCCTTCACTGACCTTCTGCAGTCTGACTCTGCAGTTGCCACTGGCAACCAGAAGGGCCTTCAGCTGGCGGTTTAAATGTCACTTATAGTGGATGTTACCTTACACCAGACAAATGTGGTGTTCTTACTGTGGAGTTAGTCGAAAAAAGAAGCCAGTATAAAATTGTTCAGGTGTTTGATGGCCGTTGCGCTGATTTATGCATCATGACATCACAAACAGCATGTGATGTTCGTTGGTTTGACACTTGCTTCTGCATCATCAAAAGCCTCTAAATGACAGGCAGTTTAGACTATTGTACAATGAGCACTGATTTCACAGAGTGAAATATTGAATTGTGCATTATCAAAAAAAATTGCATGCATATTGCATGTTTCATGATACAGAAATTAGCTACAGTACAGTCATACAGTCTGTCCATTGTAGACAGGGGTTTTTTTTTTCTCTGGGCTGTAATTCGCACCCTTGGAGGAATATTTTTTACAGTTAAAATACCATTCCCTTCTCAAACATGTCCTTTAACTGAGCCAAGAATGGGAACAGTGGGTTGCAGTGTGGGTTAATTTAATTTTCTTACATCATACCTATTGCACTGCCACTGAAGCCAAATGTGACCGTTGGCACACAAATAATGGTCCTAATGTTAGACATTTATGTGTTGCACTAGTTAAAGTGCTTATCCGTTCTCTAAAAACTTGCTTTCTCCCGCTGCTATTGTCTGGCTGGAATGACACAGCACTTCCTCATGATACCTAGGCAAACCCTCCAGAAATACAACACTTCTCTACTTGATATTAATTATTTTAATGATAAAAAAGGTCCATAATCAATTGGTATGTATTTAGTTGCAAGCTATTTTCTTGCAAAGTGACACTGATGAAGTTCCTGTTTTATTTTATGCCACACAGCATTCGATATTTTCCACTCAAATGACTGTTTGCGTGTCCCAGGAAAACTGTCCTGGTTATGCCCATCTGTGTGTCCTTGTTCTGTCACATTGGGTGTTTTTGGTGTGAGAAAATGGCTGCTTGCTGGGTCAGAATGAATACAGAGAGACTGAAACAACATGATAAAAACATAAATAAATAATACGATTAATTTATATAATAATATAAAAAAAAATAATAGGCACAATAAACAATTAATCAGCCAAATAACGTGGTTAAACTGTAGTATATACTGTTGGCCATATACTGTTGGTAGGAGCATTATGGGTAGTGTAGTTCTTCAGGAATTTAGCAATTAAACAATTTTTTTTTTTATTAAATTGAAGTCACACAGATTTGTGGCTTCTACACAAGGAAATACCTTCACTTAAAGTTGTGACTGCAAGAGTTATTTTGATTAAAGATAAATTTTTATTCAAAATTAATAGGTCAAAATCATCTCCATAGAAGGTCTGTCTATTCGATTTACACATTTTTCTATGGAGAAAATTAATGGCATTTTTACTTGACTGTTCTCTGTTGATGCGTGATCACAGGTGTGTGCATATTATCAAATCAGATTATGGAGCTAGAATTAATTATGAAAAATATGATTTGAAAATTAGAATTTAATGTGTAATGTCATGTTACACATGATATGCATGTGACAGTGTTGCTAAGACTGAGAGACGCTAAACAGAACAGTAGGGGAATTGAATTTAGGGTCAGTTCAGAGGTGTGTGTGTGTGTGTGTGTGTGTCATTTGATCCAGGTCTAATTGGAGACAGCAGGCTTTTGGCAGGAAACCAGTTCTCTCTGACTCTGTTCCACTGTTCTTTTCGTTGTCCAAGTTTTCCAAGAACACAAAGAGGGATATTCACATCTATTAACAAAAATGCATAGTGGTGGCACAAATGGCAAAATGTGCAAAAACTTTGTAGAATCAGAAAAAAATAAATAAATAAAAGACTCAGAAAAGAAAAGAAGTCAGAGGAGAGGAAGGGAAACCAAAGATGCTGACACGGCCACCGTTTTCCTGCACTGAATGACCTTGTCAACGTCATGTGATCATTCTCTGCAATTTCATCAGATCGTTTGGCTTTTAAGGCTTACAGCTAAATTTCATCTGTTGATTAATTCTTTGCTTCACCTCCATGCATCCATAATCTTCATTTCTAAATTAATCAGCAGCCGCTTTGTTAGATAGTGTTTGCAAAACATTAAATAATTTCTGCACCAGCATATACAAAATGCAGCCGTTTTAGCTTCAAGCGGAATCTGCGATCTGTCATTTCGCGTGTAGTGCATTCTGGTAGTCCTTAACAAGACTGGGGACTTGGATTAGGATTACTCGGGCAGGGCAGGGGCAGTACATGGTTCACACACACATGGGCCGATTAGGAGATTACAGTCTTCAGTTACACATCGCCAGCTGCAAGGACGGTCTGTCTTTATGCATGCTGTGAAAGTCTGAGCTTCCTTCATTCATCATCGCTGACAAAATCAAGTGTTTCTTGATTATGTAACATTGCAAATGCAATTGCTAGTGCTTTCCCATTTGCTTGGTATAGATGGAGTTGAGACCTCATCTAGATTTGCCCTTGTATGGCCGAACCAAACACACTGAACAAAAATCCAAAAATTAAATAATTTTTAAAAGCTGAATTTGATGAAATCTTGACATGTACATTGGCATTAAAATAAGTCCCCTTATTTTCTACATAGACCACAACCTTCATCTCTTTTCACATTGCCCTTGAGCAAAAACGACCTGATTTCATCCAGTCTGGCGATGTGGGCCAGTGGTTGTGGTGCATTAGCTTGCATTTGAGTTCAGGGTCAGCGCTCATCTTGTACTGTACAGCCAACATTATACAAATAAGGAAATGTCAAAAAGCAGCTGATTGTTATTTCAAAGAGTGTTTACACTAACCGAACTGATTTTGATCCATCTGAGTGAGATGGTTTCCTTTGTTACAGACAGGCATTTGAACTCATTTTAGGTTGATCGGCATTGATTGGTTGCTGTATTCTGAGCCTGAGGGTGATTTTTCAGTATTCGTTGAAACTGCCATTGCCATTGGAAAAGGGATCGTTCAACGCCTGGAAAATAAAACGCTAATGAAAAACTTCCCAAGCGCTCTTCCCTATAAAATCTGCTACCGTTGTGTCCAACTCTAGGGCATAACCTCATAATCTCAGCCATTTGCCAATTTGGATTTAGCAATGAAACTAAGAAATGAAATGCACAGAACAGCATTTGCATTTTCTGCCTAATAATAAGCCAATTTTCCAAATTCTGCAATTTAGGACAGGATTTATTTCATATCCATTTGCAAACTGTAACAGAGTTCACATTAACCATATCCCATACCCTGTGATATTTTAGTATAATTGTGATTCTGTTCTAGTTTTTATTAATATTTGGAATTTCTGATTTTCATTTTAATAGTTGGGGTTAGTTTGGGTTTTAGCATTTTTGTTGTGATTTTGTCATTTTTATCAGTTTTGGGTTGTTTTTCATTTAATATATCTATATAGGTTTTAGTTTTTGTAATTTTAAGTTGTTCTAATACATCAATTTACACTAAATTAAAATGATAAATGTTGCATTGGAAACCAGCTGAAATAAAATATATTTAATTTTTTTATATATATATTTTATTACAGTTAACGCTTATATTATTTCAAATAACACTTTTTTTTTTAGTTTTTTTTTAGTTTTAGTTAACTAGAATAACCCTGCCTAGACCATCTTTTCAAGCACAGCGTGAAGGTCATTTTTGGCCATTTCAGTGGTGCACAGAGACAGAAGTGGCAGATGAGGTCCAATCAATGGTGTCTATGGAAAACCTGTTCATTTGTCTCGTTAATGACCGTATGCAGTACTTGCCTTGATGAAAGTATAAACACGTGGACTCAAAACAAACCATAGCTCACTAAAACCCAACAGATCATGAGACGTTCTCTGTCAACTAGCCACATCTATGGGCTTTTAGAGGGCTATATTTTGTTGTGACTACAAATATCAACATTATAACTCTGTTAGCTAAAATGTGTTTATATCTTAAAATGTCAAACAAAGTATAATGCATTAGAGCCACTCCCTTGAGTTATTTCATACACAGTCTCGTATAGTGTTTTAAATACTACGGTAAAATCACAGGGATGTTGTTACTTTACGTCTAGCTGTAAAAAGAGCGACAGCAGGAATCATCTTATTCTAAACGTTTCTAAAGTCTAAACTGATTTAGACTGCCAGCTTGTATTAAAGGCAGAACTAAATCAACTGAAATCTATTAATACACTTTTAACTGAATTTAAATTGGTTAACTTTTTGCATTGTAATTTCAATGAGTGGGTCACATCCCCCTGTTTCATGTGCACATGTATCCGTTTCCAGCTGCAGTTCAACATCCTCCTCTTCCCTTTTATACTTCTCAGGCGTTAGCCATATATGGCATAATGTAAAAATATTTGACTCTGGTCCAATTGTCAGGCTCATATTACATAAGACCCATCCTCACACACCGTGGCACTCTGATAATAGAGAAAACTGCAAACGATGTTAGGCATGTGACAACTTGTTCCATATTGAAGCCCACAGTGAAGACTGTTTGGCAATGCACACACATTGCCAGTATTTTAGCAACTTCCTGTGTGCACAAGGAAGTTTAAGGACAAATTGTTAAGTGCATGACTTGCTGCCCCTGTTCTGCATGAAGAGAGGAGAATAAAAGACGTGTCTTAACACAATAGATCTTCTGCTCTGCCAGGCTAATAAAGTATGCAGGTCCAGTGAGGCCGAGGTTTGGAAATTTCCCAGACAGTATGCTAATGGACCCAAGAACAATAAAAACTAGAGAACAGTTCAAGCCTCCACCCACCATCCAAAACACCACACTGGCTCAGAGAAAGTTCATGAAGTTCAGTCCCACAAGCGTGTTTAGACAGACCACTGAGCTGCTAGTGAGGGAGGGCGGTATGATCGAAATCACAGAAATCTAAGAAAATAACATTTAATCTATACCACACTAATGCTATTATTTCACAAGATAAAATGAAAAGTTCTTCTGCAAAAACAGCTACACATTATTAAACACTGAGTTCAAAACAGCAGTAGAACTAACGCTATTATAAAGTTATACGTTGATGCAATTGTTCTAAAAGCCTGCTTTGTTTTTGTCTTCTCTTATTTCAGGTTCAGGACCACAATCCATACTCTTGCAATAATGTCTGAGCTTGGCGTTGGAATCAATGGGTAAGTTTACATCTGAACTGTCACGATGTTTAAGGCTTAAATATATGATTAAACAACATCACAAAATATAAAATACCAAATGCAAAACTTGTCTATTTTTGACGAAGGATCTGTTCCAAAATATAGTGAACCACCTAAAAATTGTACTATACCAAATAAACAGTGATATAGATGGTGGACGAAGCAAGATCAAGATCAATTCTAAATTAACTTAGAATTTATTCAGTTCCTGAATGAGTTGATGAAAAGCTAATAATGTATTATTAAATCATATAAATGAATAATAAATCAGTAATGAACAAAATAAAGTAAACAATTTAAAAAAAACATATCTTCACCTGCTTGTCATGTGACCATTAACCAACATCAGAGAACTGTAAACATCCAAAAGTGTTATTAAATATTATCTTAAAATCACAGGGGGGATTCAAGTATATATTTTAGGTAAAAGCATAATAATCTGATAATCTTTGATAATGATAATATCGATAGTTAACTATAAACAGTTAAATCTAATTAAAAAATTGACATTGACAGTGCTTTGTACATTAAGTTGTGTACTATGAAGAACATTTAAAGTTGGTCTGATTTTCTTTTTCCTTTAGATTTATTTAGAGGCAGTAAACAGCAAGGCAGCTCACTAGGTTTTGGGACAGAGCTAATAATTCCATAAATAGAGATTGTAAAATGCAGATAAACAGAGAGAGAGAGAGAGAAAGAGAGAGAGCAAATAGCCTGATTCAGAATGATTACAAGAACAGGATTACCCAGGATGAGCTTAAGCCTCCATCCACATAAGCACGTACACACACTCCTGCTGCGTAGTCTTTCAGGCAATGTGTCCTACCAATCAGATATCAACTGACAAACATGAATTATTCACTTTACCTTTCATATGCTGGCATATTTAATAAAAACATGTAGATATTCCCTTGTTTCGCCCAATGAAATCACACGGTCCTTCAGTGGAATTTTCCATCGTGTTCCCTGCAGGCAGACAGATACAGGAGAATGAGATGCATCTTTCAAAGTAACAGATACAAGACAGATTGAGTCATTATGAAACATCTTAAATAACTCCGCCGTGTGTTTGTGTAGATTTGGCCGCATTGGCCGTCTGGTCCTCAGGGCCTGCCTGCAGAAGGGAATTAAAGTCACCGCCATCAACGACCCCTTCATCGACCTGCAGTACATGGTGAGATTCACTGAAGCAGAAATTATGAATCTTTGCATTGTGTAAAGCAGCTAAAAATCCAAATATATTTGTAATAAAATGTATGGTGCTGAAATTATTTTCCTTTCTATTGATTTCACAAATCTCTTGTTTTTCTAATTATTTTTTAAATATACGTTTCAAGCTTACAAATATTTTTTTTTTCTGTGTGTCCTATTTCTATAAAATGAATCCTAATCTAGTAATCTCAAACTTGAAATCATTTATCTTGCTTAACAGGTCTACATGTTCAAGTATGACTCCACTCACGGCCGCTACAAGGGAGATGTGCACCAAGAGGATGGAAAACTGATCGTTGATGGTCAAGCCATCTCTGTGTTCCAGGAAATTATGAATCTTTGCATTGTGTAAAGCAGCAGCCGTGTTAAACTAACATATAGGTCTATAGCTCTGCACTGCATAAAGTGTTTTTTAGCATGAGATTTTAGAAGCTTTCAAACATGCAGCTTTCCCTGTGAATTTAACAGCATTTCTTTTAGCATCCATGCCTAAAGTAAAAATAGAATTAGCACAATATCAATTCTTAATGCATATTTCTGGTCCTATTGTGCACCATTCAATGGTACACACCATAAGTAAAAAAAAAATAATAATCAAGCCATCTCTGTGTTCCAGTGGTATGTTTTGTTGGTTTTATATATCATAGTTGGCCATCAGGAACATCTCTCTGTTAGGATATAACTCCAACCTTGACACATAGACTGCAAACATGTTTAAATTAATAGTAAACACTGTCAAATTAGGAAGATTTGTACATCATACTGCACAGTATATAGGCCTACTATTTATATAGCACTACAGTATATAGCACTATTTATGAAAAAATATTGTAAACAATATTGCATGTTTAATTCAAAGTAGCTTTCTATTATCATCTCAGAAAAAATACGGATAGTTGGTATTTTTAATCCAGTTTTAGAAAATTTGTTTAGCCAATTAAACAATGAACCACTGAAAAGATGTTAAACATTTGCAGTTGATATTGTTTCTGGTTCAATCATCACACTGGAAGTAGAAGGTCAAGGTTCTTTATTGGTTCTTCACTGGTTCAATGTGCACTGCATTGTATGATACAGTACTGTTTTGTCAATTAATAAGGTTATTTTATGTGTACAGAAAAAGATACTGTAGAAATGGTATAAGGAGTTTCAAACATAGCCTGTAGTGTTGTGCTAATTATTTTTCTCTCTTGCACTTAGTATGAAGCCTGCTGAGATCCCATGGGGCGATGCTGGTGCCCTGTATGTAGTCGAGTCTACCGGAGTCTTCCTCAGCATTGAGAAGGCCTCAGTAAGTCTGCACCTCAGAGGCATCTGGAGTGTAAATATATAGCATCAAATATTATTATAATACTAATAATTTGTGAAATTCGTCCACATAGGCTCACATCCAGGGTGGCGCCAAGCGTGTGGTTGTGTCCGCCCCATCACCTGATGCTCCCATGTTTGTGATGGGAGTCAACCAGGACAAGTATGACCCCTCCAGCATGACCATTGTCAGGTGAGCAAACCAAGTCTAATGCATGTCAGTATGCAAATGAAATATTTAATGCATGCATGTGAAAGTAACTGACCTGTGCAACATTAGGAGATAAGCATATTAATGTGTGTTTTTGTTGAAAACATGACAGCAATGCATCCTGCACCACTAACTGCTTGGCTCCCCTGGCTAAAGTTATTCATGATAACTTTGGTATTGAGGAGGCCCTCATGGTAAGTTGATGCCTGGCGTGACATGAGTCCTACTTATATATGCTCAATTGGGTCAAAAAATCATTTTGCAACTATTTTGACACTTTTAAACTAAGACAAACATTTAACATCTGCTTCTTAGAAATAAAGGCTGAAAGGAAACCAAAAAGCATGACATCATTGAAACAACCGTTATAATGGGCAACATGATGTGTGAAAGTCACGTTTGGACTTAAAATCCTGCCTATTTACTTAAATGTAGCACTCGTGTTCAAACATTTTTTTTTAAAGAAATAATATGTTTATTCAGTAAGGATGTTGAATAAAAGTCTCAAAATTGATAAAAAAGTGACAATATATTTATAATGTTACTAAAGATTTCTACTTCAAATAAATGCAGTTATTTTTAACTTTAGAATCATCACAGAATCTTAAAAAAAATGTATCATAGTTTCCACAAAAATATTAAGCAGCACAACTGTTTTTAATATTGATAATAATAACAAATTTTTCTTGGGCACCAAATCAGCACATTAGAATGATTTCTGAGTGATCATGTGACACTGAAGACTGGAGTAATGATGCTGAAAATACATCTTTGCATCATAGGAATAAATTACTTTTTAAAACATATTCAAGTAGAAAACTTGATTCTTGAAAGCTAGCCTTGTTGAGCATAATATACTTCTTTCAAAAACATAACAAACTGGAAAAATCGTAAAAATGATTTTCCGTACCTCTTCACAGACCACAGTCCATGCCTACACCGCCACACAGAAGACAGTGGACGGCCCCTCTGCCAAGGCCTGGCGCGATGGACGCGGCGCCCACCAGAACATCATCCCTGCTTCCACTGGTGCTGCCAAGGCTGTGGGCAAAGTCATTCCTGAGCTTAACGGGTCAGTGCAAACAGATCGAAAGACAACTTTTTTTATTGATCAAGACAATTTTGATGTTGACTGGAGAAGTTTACCATCTATCTTTGTTTTGTAGCAAGTTGACCGGTATGGCATTCCGTGTGCCAGTCGCCGATGTGTCCGTTGTTGACCTCACCTGCCGCCTCTCAAGGCCCGCCAGCTACGCTAACATCAAGGAGTCTGTCAAGAAGGCCGCTCGTGGACCAATGAAGGGAATTTTGGGATACACAGAGGATTCCGTAAGCGCTAGCATTAAAATTATTTTAGAATTCCACAACATGCATATTTTCATATATACAGTAATGCCCAGAAATTGGAATCATATTTCATTTGTGTTTTTGTTTAGGTTGTTTCTTCTGACTTTATTGGTGACACTCACTCTTCAATCTTTGATGCTGGTGCAGGCATCTCCCTCAACGACAACTTTGTCAAACTCATTTCCTGGTAAGCTCAAAAACAACATGATTTGAAGGGATGGTCCACCCAAAAATGACAATTGTGTCATCATTTACTCACCCTCATGTCATTTCAAATCTGTATGCATTTCTGTATTCCATGGAACACAAAAGAAGATATTTTGAAGAATGTTGGTTACCAAATGTTGTAGTATGGGCAGAAAATGCTATGTAAGTCAATGGGACCTGAAATTGTTTGGTCACCAGCATTCTTTAAAATACCTTCTTTTGTGTTCAGCATACAGAACAAAACTCATAAAGGTTTGAAACAACATGAGGGTGAGTAAATGATGACAGAACTTTGATTTTTGGAAGGACTGGATCAAATAATCACAAAACATTTCCCGTGTTTTTGCTGGTGATATAAAATTAAGTCTTAACTGTGAATATTGCAACTTCTAAAGACAGCATTTTTACATTTTTTCTAGATTTCTCACAGATTACAAGTATGAGAGCGTTAAGACGGATGCTTTAATAGTGTCTTTACTTTCAAATTTAGTGGAAATAAAGTTCAGTTTAATTCTGTAAATCAGTTCAAAACTATTCAATTCAAAACAATTCAAAACTGACTCCCCCATATCATATTAATCTGATTTTATTTTAGTAAAAAAATAAATATAGATCAAATTTGCTGTTTATAGTCATGCATTGTTATATTAGTGCATATAAATACAAAGTAATTAAAAAATATTATTCCTTATTTTTATTGATTAATTATAAATGTTCATTTAGTGAAATAGCTAAATATGTGGGGAGAAAATAAATATATGTATATACATTTTTTTTGGGTTGTAATTACAGTTAGGTCGAGATAAATATTTTCAGGGAAAATACAGTGCATAAATAATGGTACATTTATTGTAAAATGTCAGAAAAAATATCAAGATTTTTAAGCTGTATCACCCTATGCAAAAAAAAACAAAACTTAGCAGCAGAAAAAGCAATGCTCTAATCTTCTTTTGTTTTTCTTTCTCTCAGGTATGACAATGAATTTGGCTACAGCCATCGTGTTGCTGACCTGTTAGTGTACATGCACTCCAAAGAGTAACTCACCGAGTTTTGCGACAGCAGAAAGGCCCTACCATTCCTTCTTTTCAACGCACTCATTTCATAGCTGAAGCCATAGTGACACGCCTTAGCATTCCTGTTCCCACCTACGAGATGCGTTCGTCTCTGTAGACGTCTGTGTGTGCGTGTTAGTTTCTTTTGACTGTATTTGTGTCAGTGTCACTCCACAGGCATTGCTGTAGTTGTTGCCATTCTGGGTGTAATCACGTTGTGTTGGTGTAAAGAGAATAACTGAAATAAAGTTACATGCGGTAAAAAGCTACTGTAATGCAGTTTAAAAAGAAACTAATTAAAGTGTTTGGAAAAACAAATGTGTTCCAGTTGTTCTGTCTCTTATAAGGTGTACTTACATACATCATGGTAATAGTTTAACCCTATGAAGCTTACTGTATTATATTTGATAAATTAATTTCTAAGGACTCTAAATTATGAACATGATTAAACCTTTGCTGGAAAAACCTGTTGCACACAATCTACTCATCTTCTGTCGAATAACTTTATATTGTTAGTAACATTTCAAGATGAACATTTACTGGACTGAAGCAAGTTAGGGTTACTTGAACATCAATACAACATTTTTTAGAATAATAGTTAGAATAAATCATAAAACATATCGGAGTCAAATATGATAAAACAAGGTTTGAAGGAATGATTATTTAACTGTCAATCATCGTGTTTCATTGCATTTTATGTTTTGCCCCCCACAAAGTATACAGATAATAAAACCATCCATTTAAATATAATAAGAAGAAATACTATTGGGACATATAGAGTGACAACTGATATTTATATGCATCATACTGTATAAAATCTTATTGATTTACAATGCAAGCTATCAGAATTTCATCTTACTTTTTGTCCATATAATTAACAACTGCACAAAATTGCACATTTTTGCTCAGTCCGGGCCTCTAAATTAAGTTTTTCTTCAAGATGAGCTCCATATTCTTACTATATCATATTAAATCAGACATAAAAGCCTGCTGTATATACAAAACGTAATATAAATATGATACAAAACTTATATGCAAGCTTTTTTCATATATATTTTGTTTTTTGACCGTTTTCTATACTTAAAAGTAAAATGCTGTTTTAACTGTTTTCTGTGAAACTCAAATTGACCTCCTTGGGGCGTGCGCATGACTCAACAGATGCACAAACTATACGATTTATGGTATATCCTGAAATGTATATAAATATAAAATTATACAGGCAGACACTAAATGCGTTGACCTGTATTCCATTTTTAATGCACAAACGAAAACAAAAAGCAGATTTATCATTTTTGGCATTGACTGATGTCAAGCTATGGAAAAAAAATAATTAATAAAAAAACGTTTTAGTCATTTAATCGTTTATGGTGTTCAGCAATGTTTACAAATTCATAATTATTCCGTTCTCTTTTGTGAACGAGTCTGATTCACTCAACTGAACGAACTTCGTGACTACTCATCTGACATACTGCTTTTTGCACAATATATAGCAAGGATGCACAATATGTACGCATATTAGTGCGTATATTGCATGAAACCTAGCAATTTTAACAGCTGTGTATCAAGGTAGTTTCTAATGTTCAGAATGAGACGCGGAACTACAGTAAGATAGAGAGCGCTTCCGCTCGGACCTTTAACGGTGAAGCACCGGAGGATTATGTGACCTGCTTCTGTCATTCTAAATTCGCGATTTGCGGCATGTCGTCAGTCTCTTAAAAGAATATACTTTGCACTGATAAGAGCAGCTATTGATTATGGTAGTATGGTGTACAGTTCGGCATCTAAAACACAACTTTTAAAGATCGAGGCAATTCAATCATTTTAATGTCAAGAATGTGTATTGGACATTGTTCGTTAAATCAGTATCTGTATGGAATGGGGAAGCATGAAACTGGAAATTGTGACAAATGTGGTCATGCAGAATCAGTAGAACATGTACTTATAGAGTGTGATGCATATGAAGGAGCAAGATTTCAACTAATTCAAGCTTTAGGATCATTCGGAATAAATAATTTGTCACTTCAGGTTCTGTTAGGAAATGGCCCAAAGCAATCAAGAATATTTCATGAATTAATTATTTTCTTAAAAGAAACAAGACTGATCAATAGAATTTAGGATACAGTTGTAGTAAATAAAGCGGGAATAATTGGCGTTGTATTTTTGTTTTGTTTTTTTGTGTTTGTTTTTGGCTATAGTTCTCAAACTTCCAATCATTATGCGCTCCACACTCCTATCCAGTAGGTGGCGGGAATGCACCATTTAAGTTGGTTTGCCAACCGCCATTAAATTTAAAAGAAGAAGAAGAAGAAGAAATTCGCGATTTTGTTGGTAAGAAAACAGTCGATCTTTTAAATAATTGATGGTAGAGGTATTAAATTAGTTCCAGAAACAAATGTCTTTTATAATAAGTTGTATAACAATTATATGTCGAGCATTTTTTCACGATTTAACACGCTGTCTGATACCGATGTAACGTTAAGTAGATGTGGTGTTTTAACATGTTGACGTTTTAATAAACCAAAACAATATCAACATGTATACCGATATATTACAGCTATAACTATAAATTGGTGTAGATAAAAAATAATACATTTGTCATCCCAGGAATATCCAACTTCTGAAATATGCTGGTTTAACTATGATAATTTAGAATATATCTGGAGTTTTTTCTGTATAAACAGGATCTGAGGAGCTCTACCATGACGCTTTTTCATTTCGGAAATTGTTTTTCCTTGGCCTATTTCCCGTATTTCATTACATACAAATGTAGTGGATTGTAAGTATTTAGACAATATTTTTTCATACTTAGAAGTATTATATATCTAGCTAAGTTTTTTTTTTAGAAATTGTAGGAATTCTATAGATATTATTGGTTCAATATATGCTGCAGTATATATTATTTAAGATGTGATGTTTGTTTATGCTGAAGTATGTCAGTGTACAGTATTAATCTTCTTAGGTCATATGCTATATGGCATATATAACTAATGTGTTCAATATGAGGCATGGTCAATAAATAATTTATTTTATATATATTTGGTTCTCCCCTTTAATTCAATTGTTAATTAATCTGTACAATCATCCAACAGTTTTCAGTTGTTGATGTATGCTACAAAGATCAAAATTTGCTTTCTAGCTGTGATCCCTGTTCTAATCTTCACACAATTCGTTTATTGCCAGGTCTGAATATAATGCATTTTGGAGATGTGTCCAAGCAGGTGCTACCTACCTCTTTGTGCAGCTGTGCAAGGTGACTGAACCCTTTGGTCCTCACAAAGATGTTTCTAATGTTTGAAGATAGAATATTATGAGATTTTCTGTAAATGTGTGATATCACTTTCAGATGCTGTTTCTTGCCACATTTTTCCCCACCTGGGAGGGAGGAGCTGGCGTGTATGATTTTGTTGGGGTGAGCAGTGAATGTGCCACTCTTTTTATTCATTTTTAAGCTTTTCATAATGCATTTATATAGATAACTTTGATTCGAAATATTACAAGGCAAATTAAAGGAATAGTTCACTCAGAAAAATAAAATCGCTGAAAATATGCTCAGCCTCAGGCCTTTCAAGATGTAGAGAAATGTGTGTCTTCATCAGAACAGATTTGGAGAAATTAAGCATCACTTGCTCACCAATGGATCCTCTGCAGTGAATGGGTGCCGTCAGAATGAGAGTTCAAACAGCTGATAAAATCATCACAATAATCCACAAGTAACAACTCCAGTCCATCAATTAATGTCTTGTGAAGCGAAAAGCTGCATGTTTTAAGAAACAAATCCATCATTAAGATTTTTTTACTTTAAACCAAAATATGAGTCCATGAAGCATAATAACACTTCCTCCAGTGAAAAGTGCCATGCCCTGTTGTTCTCTCACATCAAAATCCACCAACATATTTGTTTAGAGCTTGATCTGTGCAGATTTCTCTCCTGATTGAGACGAGACAACTTTTTCACTGGAGAAATTGATATTATGGATAGAAGACTTGTGTTTTAGGCGGAAGAAACGGCTTGAAGTTAAAACCATCTTGATGGATTTGTTTCTAACAAATTCTTTCTCCTATTGCTTCACAACATTTCAATTGATGAACTGGAGTGGTGTGGATTATTGTGATGTCTTTTATCAGCTGTTTGGACTCTCATTCTGACGGCACCCATTCACTGCAGAGGATCCACTGGTGAACAAGTGATGTAAAGCTAAATTTCTCCAAATCTGTTCTGATGAAGAAGCAGAGTGAGCACATTGTCAGCAAATGCATATTTTTGGGTGAACACTTCATTTAAGGCTAGTGCTCACAACTTGTTCACACGTTATTATTGCATTCATGCTGACATCCGTGCAAATAATCATGAAAACGTCATTCATTCATGTCCTGTTAACCCTAGGAGTTCATGAAGGCCACAGTGGACATGGCCGATCTTCTAGGTCTTCATCTGGTTATGTCCAGGAATGCTGGGAAGGGCGAATATAAGATCATGGTGGCAGCTATGGGCTGGGCTACAGCCGAGCTAATCATGTCAAGGTATTCTGATCATCCTGAGAGATACGCTGTCAAAGCACATGACAGATTTTCACTGGCAGTTACAAGTAGAAATTAACGTGAATGGTTTGGTTATGCACTTTTGTTCAAGATTTTGGAGTCCAAGTTTGAGAAAAGATCAGTACTGAAAAAAAAAAAAGATCTGTTTATTCTAAACAGATGTATTCCGTTATGGGTGGGAGCTCGTGGCATTGAGTTTGACTGGAAATACATTCAAATGAGCTTTGATTCCAACATCAGTCTGGTAAGATACGTGCTTTCTTTGTGCTGTAGTTTTTGTGTTTGCGTGCATCAAAAATCCAGTATCACAAATATATGTATTTATTTATTTACTTTACTGTAACAGAGCTTTTCTACTCATTGTTTTATAATATTAAATGTGATATGTATATATATTGGGACACAATTTTGTAAGTCCGATTTACTCAGTTCTGTTGCTTTATTCTGTACCTAAACTTTTTTTTTTTTTTTTTTTTGATGTTCACTCGATACGACCTTCCCAAAAGTTTCCGGCTCCCTGTTACCATCCTGCTGGGATTGTGTGTTTATAAGGGCTTTCTTATGGAGTGAGTATCACAGCAATACTTGTTTAGCTTAAAACTACTTTTGGCACAATTTTTCATCTAAGGTATTACAACAGAGCTGGTTTAAGTCAGCGTTTTATCTGTACTTTTAGTCTGTCTACATTATTTTTTAGTCAAAATTCAGATTGTATTCAAATTTGTAGCACATTTCTAGTAAACAGGGTTTATGATTTATGAAAATAATTAAATTTGAGTAAGGATTCACAATATATTTTGACCAAATTGATATTGACCATTATTTGCTTTTTTTTTTTTTTTAAGTTGGCATCAGTCTGTTTAGACAAATATTGGATGAGGATAGTATTGGTGCTTAATTTTTCCTATTCACTCAGTTTGCTGTTTAACTACAGAAGATTTTTAAAAAGTACATTAAAAAAATGTACCTTCTGTACATTTATTACATTTTAATGCTTATTTTCCCTTTATGAATGAATATTTCAAACAGCTTTGATTCACAATATCAGCTGTTATATCCATTTTTGGCTGTGGCATAAAAATAACTATTTCTAATTTTCAATATTGGACAGCATTTCTGTACTTACATTAATCTCCAAACAGCATTTGATTTAACTTGTAAATAGAAGTCAATTAGATGTTCAGTTTGTATGATAATTATAGGCTTTTTATTCATTTATTTAATTTTATTTATCACAATGCATTGAAAAATGCTTATTTAAAACAGTACAGTTTAATACAGTAGAGCTAATGCACTTGTTCGTCTATCCTCTAGATGGCAGTGTTGCCTTAAGTTAGATTTTATTGCCATTGCAAATGTAGTTTCTGGCTGTTTGGAATTAAATGCTAGCTTATTATTTACTAAATATCACACAGTATGCACTGTATGCTGCTTACTGTTTTTTTTTTTTTTTAAATAGCATGTGGAATGCATTACACAGCATAAAATATGTAATACAGTAGTATGCAGAGTTGTCAAATAACATTTTCACCTTGCATGTAAGCAAGCATCTTGCCTTTATTTCACATTTTTAATTCAGTTTTGCAGGAATATTCTGATGTTTTCATTTAAGTTGCATGTGGGTTACAGCATTAATGTTGTGTATTAGGTCCTCCGGGTGTTTCACGCATATGAAACTCCAGAAATAATAAGTGTAATATGTTGATATACTTTTCCGAATTAAATCACTGTGTGTCCTTTTCAAGAAATCTTATGCTCTTTGTTTTGATTTTTCACTGCACATAACTGTTTATTTCCATGTTTGTGTGTCTCCTCCAGGCTGTTTGTTCATGTTTTCCTCCTGGGCAGCTGGACAGCTCTCCTAGTGAAAGCCGTGCTCACTGGTGCCATCTCCCTATGTTCACTCTTCCTATTCGTCACACTCGTTCACAGCAACTAAACCCTTATACTGTACAGCGTCTCCACTCAAGAGGCATTTCAAGTATTTGAAGAACTGATCCACATTCCTGCTTTGAATACTGTTGGCTTTTGTATCTGCTACAAAGAGACCGTGAGAGTATAACTGTTATTAGTGAACATGTGTTTATACTTTATTTAATTAACTAAATAAACATTTGACTACGATATGAAGGAATACTTGGACAGTTTTGGGAGAGAAACCAGTTATGGTGATACTTACTCAAAGAAAAACCTTCTTAACGACAAACTGATTTATTAATAAAGGCCACATGGGACAAAAATCATTTGCAGTTTTTGTATTAGTGGTAGATTTTAGTTATCATAAAATATTGCCAAGTATGAGCAAACCAAACCCAGCATACATTTTTTTTTTTTTTACATTTTCTAGAAACAAACTACAATAATGTAATTGGTAACACTTTAAAAAGATGTATGATTTGTGAACTTTAGTTAGCTATATTAGTAAATATGAACAAACAATAAAAATAGTTCTACAGCATTTATTAATACATTTATTAATATGTTTTAAAAAGAAAAGTTGTATCTGTTACTGTGTACTAACATGAACAAGCAATTGTATTTTTTTTATTAACTAACATAAAGTTTAATAAATGCTGGTTCATGTTATAGGTTCATGTTTACTAATGCATTAAAGGAATAGTTCACCTTACTAAAATACTTGCTGAAAATTTGCTCATCCTCAGGCCATCGGAGATGTAAACTAATTTCTTCATAAGAACATATTTTGAGAAATTTAGCATTACCTCATTTGCTCATCAGTGGCTCCTCTGCAGTGAATGGGTGCCGTCAGAATGAGAGTCCAGACAGCTGAAAAAAAACATCACAATAAGCTTGTGAAGCAAAAAGCTGTGTGTTTCTAGTAAACAAATACAAACAAATGAACTATAAACCATTGTTTCTGGCTAAAATAAGAATCCTCTATCATAATATTGCTTTCTCCAATGAAAAAGTCATCTTGTCTGAATCAGGAGAAAAATATACACAGATCGAGCATTGTTAACATTCTGACGGCACCCATTCACTGCAGAGGATCCATTGGTGAGCAAGTAATGTAATGCTGAATTTCTCCAAATCTGTTCCAATCAAGAAACAAACTCATCTACATCTTGGATGGCCTGAGGGCGAGTACATTTTTTGCTAATTTAATATTAGGTTGAACTATTCCTCTAACTAATGTAACTTTATTAACTATTCCTTTAACAAATGAGCCCTTATTGTAAAGTGTTACCTTTTAATCCTTTAACAGCACAACTATTGTCCTGCTATTTCAGTTCAGCCGAGCTTCACATTCCTGGCACATTAAAACTCATAAATCTGCTGGGAATGTAAGGAACAAGAATGGTTACATATGGGTTTTGAAAAAAAAAAATATTAATAAATTAAAAAATAATAATAAACATAGAGTTAATAATCAGGTTAATATGCAGCTTATGATGCATCTCTGCTAAAAACTAATTTAAAACTGCTGATGATGCTCATAAAACAGTCAAAACTGTCTTATTGACCAGTATAAAGTGTTTTGTGCACTTTCATGCTGCTTTTAGCTGGATACACACCATAAATAAAGTCAGGAATGTGTCGTATGCTGTTGGTGATATATATAAAAAAAAAAACGTGTTTACCATTATTAGCCATTCAGTTCTATAGTTAAAATAAAGAGAAATATCCAAAAGATTTTGATTTAAAAAAAAAAACGGCTTAAAGTTTTTGTATTTTAACCCCCTCAAACACTTTTTTTTTTGCCTGCAGGTTGAATAAACTAAGCTTTGAGACTGTAAGAGATGCATGCAATTATCAACAGTTTATAAGTTGATAAGAACTAGACATGTGCATTCTCATCATTCTTCCCTTATTGAAAAGTTACTGTGATAACTTGAACCTGTTTTCCCCTTCTTATCAACTATCTGTCAAGCTATTTTACCTGCAGTGATAGCTTTGCAGATCTGAAATAAAAAGAGCTTTGTTTCACTCTCCAGCAAAATTTGTGATAAGAACTGAATAAAGAGCCAAGCCCAGTGGAGTTTCACTCTTGGATTATGGGTCACTCACTCACATGTATTATATTACCTGCAGAGACTAGTCTTTATCAACGCTGCAGATAAACAATCAAGCTGTACTCCAACTCTATTGTCACTTGTGTTCATCTCTCAGGGCATTTTTTCTGCTTTTTTTTTTTTTTTTTTTTTTTTTTTTCAACCTTTGTGTGCTGCAGATAAACAATCAAGCTGTACTCCAACTCTATTGTCACTTGTGTTCATCTCTCATGGCATTTTTTCAGCTTTTTTTTTTCTTTTTTTTTCAACCTTTGTGATCTTTCTTTGAAACTTTATTTCAAATTCAAGTTTTTCTTCTTTCCTCTTTTAAACTTTTTTTTCATCTTTTGTTTGTTCTTTGAAGTTTTGTTACATGTTGTGTTTTGTTTTTTCAAATGTTTTCAAATCTTTTTTACAGTCTGTTTAATTCCTTCTTTTGAACTTTATTTCATTATTGTTATTTCCTTAAACCTCTTTTAAACAGTATTTTGATCTTTTATTGTTTTGATTTGTTCTTTGAGTTTTTGTTATAAACTTTTTTCTTTCAAATGTTTTCAATCTTTTTTTACAGACTCTTAACAATTCTTTTAATCTTTGATTCTTTGAAGTTTTGTTACATTCTGTATTGTATATATAATTACATTTACATTTAGTCATTTAGCAGACGCTTTTATCCAAAGCGACTTACAAATGAGGACAATAAAAGCAGTCAAAACTAACAAAAGAGCAACAATATATAAGTGCAAATGACAAGTCTCGGTTAGCCTAACGCAGTACACGTAGCAAGGTATATATACAGAATATATATACATATATATATATATATATATATGTTGTTCGCAATCGTAGTATTACCATTTGTTTGCAAATATTACGCTTTTTTGGTTCTTTCTTTCCTTTGACAAAAAAAGGAGGGATTTTATGTGCAAAAAAAAAATGTAAGAAGACTTTGCAACTATCCTTTTCCTTTTTAGTGTTTTTTTTTCCTTCACATAAAATCCCCCTTTGTAAGTGCACTTGGACACAAGTAACCTTTCTTCCAAACTCTCCTGTGAATGTCAGCAGCAGATATACGGCTCCCTGTTGGGTTAATGAATGCTCTCACCGTCAAACGTCACTCTCGCTCTCTTTCTCTTTCACTCACTCTCTCTTTCTCTTTCTCTTTCACTCACTCTCTCTTTCTCTCCTCTCCAAACACAAGTGAATTCACACAGAACACGGTGAACAAAACTTCCTTGTTTTCAAGGTCCGGTCAGCAGAGAATGGCGGACAGCGATTTGAATCTGGTTTACCATGGTCTCCTGCTACCTAAGATAAATCATACAGAGGAAAGTCTCAACTACCTCCAGAATTTCCAAGTCAAAGATGATGATGTCTTTGCTGTTACCTATCCAAAATCCGGTAAGATCATTCTTTGTTTTCGATACTGTTTAGTTCTCATGCGTTCAGCAACACAGACTTATTGCATTACATTTTCCTCATATTGCTATAATCTTTGCAAAAGATGCAACATGTTATATGCTTATGCACATATATAAATTGTACAGTTTGCAAAATAAATTGTGCAGCAGTTAAACGATGCAAAACTATTATTTGATTATTACTCTGTCATGAATTCAGTCTGTCTGCATTTTGATTTTCCTCAGACTGCAAATCACTCTATTCTGTTTTATAGAATATCCAGCAATGAATTACTCTATGCATTAACTAATTACTCTATGCAATGACATTTTAATATTGAACTTCACAGGCTAACGCATTCGGCATAATAATGTCTTCATTATTCTATGTATTGCAAATTAAAATTCTGTGTTATTTAATGCATGAAGGTGATCAGTCCATCCTTCATTAGTTTCTGCCTGTGTTTTTCAGGTACCACATGGATGCAGGAAATTCTTCCTCCGCTCTTGAATGGAGGAGACCTGACGTCCGTGGAAACCATCCCTAACTGGGACAGGGTTCCATGGCTGGAGGAAACACGAGCTTCAGTGGTCTTAGATAAGCTCCCTTCACCACGAGCCATCGTCTCCCACATGCCTTATAATTTGATGCCTTCCTCCTTTTTCAAGTCCAAGGCCAAGGTACAGAAAGCAGCAGAACAATCCTGTTTATAAATAGTCTGTATAGTTAATGTTTTACTTTTGGCATAACACTGGGAAAGAAAGATGTTCCGCGTTCACTAGTCTGTATTGACATCTGCTGCCAAAGAAAAAGTTAGGCCATTTAAACTGGTTCATCAGAATGTAAAAAAAAAAATATATATATATATCATTTACAATCTACAACTGGCTACAAGATGCCATATTTTCACAGTACTTTTTACAGTACTAGTTCTACAGTCTCTTACAAATAAATGACAGCTGCATGGTTGTAGATTAACTTTAATAATGTGATGTTGCAACTTCACTTCCCAGCATACACTGCAGCACACATGAATTATGTGGTCGTTTGTTTATTTTACTAAATTCTGGTTTATTCTGCAGTTTGTTTTTTGTCACTTTGTTTTATAAGAATGTCGGTTGTCACCATTCATCAATTTTTCACTAAACACAGCCTCTAAAGCTAAACATATGAAAACAAACAAAATGTCAAACTACTCTCTGGTGCCAGAAAACATTATGGACAACAAGAAGTCACCCTTCCTCAGAAAAGGTACCCAGGTTTTCAAGTATCAGCTGAGAGCCGTTTTTTTTTTAAAAACATTGTGATGATATTTGTTCTTGAATGAAACCTCTCTGCTTATTTAAAGGTATCGCTGGAGACTGGAAGAATCACTTCAGCCCTGAACTTGATGCCAAGTTCACAGCTGTAATTCAAGAGGAAATGAAAGGAAGCAACATCAAATTCCCGTGGGATGAGTGAATCTCTTGTAATGATATCTCGGTGCACATCAAAATAAACAGTCATAGATGGAACATGTGATCGTTTAATTCACTGTGTGTTTATTCAAGTTTATTGCAGAGTTATTGCAGCAATGTTCTCTTGTTGTCCTGAAGCTATGTTGGAATTGCTCAAGATGATAAGACGTTAAACAGTTAGACCACTTTTGGGTTTTTGCAACTTAACAGTGAGGGCGCAACATCTAACATCTGTTTCGTGTTACTGAGAGATGTTGCAAACTCTTGACACAGGAATGTGACCACACAATAATGAGATTTATGTATAGTCATATTTATGGACTGCTTTTCACAGTGAAATATCATTTATCTAATCAGGTTAGCCCAGCATCTCGTGGTTTTGAATTAAGCATAAGAAATAATATCAGTATACCTACCTACATACAAAAACCATGTATATGAACTATTTATGTTTATATGAAGCTTAATGCATATAAAACAAAAGCAGCACAATTATCCTTGTGTTGTCAGATTCTTGTCATTCCTTAAAGAAATCATTCACCCAAAAATTAACATTTGCATTTACTCACCTTAAGGCCAAAGATGATGTATGAGTTTGCTTCTTCATCAGATTCAAAACCGATTTGGAGAAATTAAGCCAAAAAAATTAAAAAATTAGCTATTATATTAGCTATAAAATGTGTGTGAGATTCATAACATTTTTATGGGCTGAGAAAATAAATGCTCTTTCAGCCTGTCCAAAAGCACCTATGTTGTTTCTGCTGTTTGGAGAGACACACACACACACACAAAAACACATATTTATATGAACTCCCCTCACATTCAACTGCTTTTATTTCCAGCAAATTTCTGAACGTGTGTTAATATTTGTATTACCTTGACACATAAACTGAACATGCTTCAAGCACATTTAACAAACAGAAATGGAATAATGAGTCCCAAAACCAAGGAGGGGTCAATATCAAAAGTCTCTTGTGTGCATCAGCTGCTTTGAGTACAGTTCATCTCATTCTTATTGAATGCACGATTTGTAAGTTCTTGCTGTTAGATGTTTCTCCACTCTTCCAGCAGGGCATCAGCAAGTTCTCAAGCACAACTGGGGGTCATATAGTTATATGTTGCACGTTTGCATTTTGCCTATCAATGTTTAGTCTCTTAAGCGCTGTTCCTTGTAGGTGCATGTGTGATAGTAGTTTATGATTGACTGAATAAGTATGAAAAACCCTTTACAAGATCTGTAAAGCTTATCTGGATTTTAAATGATTTTTAAAATTGCAGCATCCTAAAAATAATAATAAATTATGTAAATATATATAATTATATAAAAAGTATATACAAACAATTTTTATATAAACATGCAATTTCTAATATATATATATATATATATATAAATAAAATTAGAGGGTCATATATATATACAGTGGGTACGGAAAGTATTCAGACCCCCTTAAATTTTTCACTCTTTGTTATATTGCAGCCATTTGCTAAAATCATTTAAGTTAATTTTTTTTCCTCATTAATGTACACACAGCACCCCATATTGACAGAAAAACACAGAATTGTTGACATTTTTGCAGATTTATTAAAAAAGAAAAACTGAAATATCATATGGTCCTAAGTATTCAGACCCTTTGCTCAGTATTTAGTAGAAGCATCCTTTTGATCTAATACAGCCATGAGTCTTTTTGGGAAAGATGCAACAAGTTTTTCACACCTGGATTTGGGGATCCTCTGCCATTCCTCCTTGCAGATCCTCTCCAGTTCTGTCAGGTTGGATGGTAAACGTTGGTGGACAGCTAATTTTAGGTCTCTCCAGAGATGCTCAATTGGGTTTAAGTCAGGGCTCTGGCTGGGCCATTCAAGAACAGTCACAGAGTTGTTGTGAAGTCACTCCTTCGTTATTTTAGCTGTGTGCTTAGGGTCATTGTCTTGTTGGAAGGTAAACCTTTGGCCCAGTCTGAGGTCCTGAGCACTCTGGAGAAGGTTTTCGTCCAGGATATCCCTGTACTTGGCTGCATTCATCTTTCCCTCGATTGCAACCAGTCGTCCTGTCCCTGCAGCTGAAAAACACCCCCACAGCATGATGCTGCCACCACCATGCTTCACTGTTGGGACTGTATTGGACAGGTGATGAGCAGTGCCTGGTTTTCTCCACACATACTGCTTAGAATTAAGGCCAAAAAGTTCTATCTTGGTCTCATCAGACCAGAGAATCTTATTTCTCACCATCTTGGAGTCCTTCGGGTGTTTTTTAGCAAACTCCATGCGGGTTTTCATGTGTCTTGCACTGAGGAGAGGCTTCCGTCGGGCCACTCTGCCATAAAGCCCCGACTGGTGGAGGGCTGCAGTGATGGTTGACTTTCTACAACTTTCTCCCATCTCCCGACTGCATCTCTGGAGCTCAGCCACAGTGATCTTTGGGTTCTTCTTTACCTCTCTCACCAAGGCTCTTCTCCCCCGATAGCTCAGTTTGGCCGGACGGCCAGCTCTAGGAAGGGTTCTGGTCGTCCCAAATGTCTTCCATTTAAGGATTATGGAGGCTACTGTGCTCTTAGGAACCTTAAGTGCAGCAGAATTTTTTTTTGTAACCTTGGCCAGATCTGTGCCTTGCCATAATTCTGTCTCTGAGCTCTTCAGGCAGTTCCTTTGACCTCATGATTCTCATTTGCTCTGACATGCACTGTGAGCTGTAAGGTCTTATATAGTCAGGTGTGTGGCTTTCCTAATCAAGTCCAATCAGTATAATCAAACACAGCTGGACTCAAATGAATGTGTAGAACCATCTCAAGGATGATCAGAAGGAATGGACAGCACCTGAGTTAAATATTTGAGTGTCACAGCAAAGGGTCTGAATATTTAGGACCATGTGATATTTCAGTTTTTCTTTTTAATAAATCTGCAAAAATGTCAACAATTCTGTGTTTTTCTGTCAATATGGGGTGCTGTGTGTACATTAATGAGGAAAAAAAAATAACTTAAATGATTTTAGCAAATGGCTGCAATATAACAAAGAGTGAAAAATTTAAGGGGGTCTGAATACTTTCCGTACCCACTGTATATATATGTGTAAAATAAAAAAGTTGGTTAAGTGTGAATGATAGGTTGTTTACATGTTTATTTGTTATAAAGCAGTTGTCCATTCAAGGTTACATTTTTACCAGTTATCACTGAATTGCACAATGTGGCTTATTGCTTTATTTTAAATCGCTATCGTCAGAGACTAAGATGCTTTATGCCTAAAAACATTCCTTTTCAAAGAAATGACCTCATTGTGAGCAAGCATCCATGTCATTCACTTCCAGATTATTCAAATTATGAAGTTTGCTGCGCTGTGATTGGTTGCCAGATTGGCTGCAAGTAAACTGGCATTGACATATGTGAAAGCGCTCACGTTTGCACTTGCATTGTTGTGTACGTGCAGACCAGTGTATGTTAACCCGGTAAAGCGTACGTCTTCTCCTCTGAGGGCATTTCACCCCAGGGCCTCTGCCGTACGTGACTGTGCTGGGGTTCGGCACCTCCCTCTTTACCGATAACGCTAATGAACTTCCTGTGATTTCCTGTAATTGGGGCACTTTGGGCGGGACACACGTGTGAGCGTGGGCATCGGCTAGGCATGTTGATGGCATTTTTCATGTGTATAGGCTGGGGCTGTGATGTCGGGCACGCTGACATTGTTGCTTCGTGATTGGACGGCGGAACCATATATCCTCACGTATTGTCTGCGCTAGACAGCTGGCGTACTTGCAGTCGCAGTGCGCATGTGCTTCGCCATGCAGACGGACACAGATAAAAGATCAGCTTAGATCATTAGGACAGGATGGACACTAGAATAGACGGATATCAAAGTGTCTCCTCTCTGATGTCCCTGGAAGACCCAGCATGGCATGGTGGGTGTCCATGGGTGTGGATGACAGCGTCTCTCTCAACTCTCTCAAGAACAAAGGGTCAGCTTGTATTTGGACTAGTGTCGACACTCCTGGGACGCAGAGATAAAGAAAGGGAGGGCCGTCTGACATAAAAATGAGCACTGGCACTGCTCATTTAAATCAATCATCCAAAGGAATTTGTTTCCTTTTATTCTGTCATTCTGCTGTCATCCTTTCCAATCTGCTGACTGAAGATTTACTTGAAAAGCACAGAAAACATCACAGTCATCTTCAGAACATTTACATAACCAGTCAGTCTTGTCTGTTCTCATATATTAAACTTTCTTTATTATGATTTCCTACATTTTAGAATAATAGTGAAATCATCAAAATGGTTTAATAACACAAGTGAATGTGGAGATTATAGTGACCAGAAATACATTATACAGAAACCAATCAAACCTGTATTTTAGCTTCTTCAAAGGTTATTCTAACTGGTCCATTTATTTATTTTATTTTATTTGATTAGATTTTTTAAAGCTTTTTTTTAAAGAATTTTATAAGTGCAATTGATATTTGTCTACAGGACTAATGTTTGTTCTTCTGTCTGGTCCAATTCATCTCTTTCTAAAACTCTTCTTCTTATTATTTTATTTTTTAATTATTATTATTTAATTTAAAGGGGTCATATGACGTTGCTAAAAAAGAACATTACGCCAAAGCCCCTTGCCCTGCCAGCTCCGCCCGGGCTCCCTAGCCTACTGGCTCCGCCCAAGCTCCTTGCCCTGCTGGCTCCACCCAAGCTCCTTGCCCTGCCGCCAAACAAAGTAGTTTCTCTTTCAGAACGAAAAACACAGCGTCTCCACGACATGGCGGCAGCAACAATACTACAGCGAGAATCAAAGTTACGCCTTCTTTCTTTGCGTTAAATATGAACAAGGGATTTATAACATTAAAGAAATCCTTTATTTATAACATGTACATGAAAAATCTAAAAGATTAGACACAACTATGGGACACGGTCGTGCAGCAGCGAGCAACAGTGAAAGAAACCTCAAGGTTATAAATGTGTGAAATTGTATAGGGCCCCATTCCTGTATTTCGCCTTGGGCCCCCAAATCACTAAATCCGCCCCTGCTTCCCACACAGTGACCGTAGACATGTGGGGGCGTGTTTAAACGAGGCGTTTTAGGAGGCGTGGACAAGTCTTAACTTTTATAAAGAATATCTCTTTGGGTTTGAGACTTTAGTCTTTGCAACTTTAGGGATCTTATCTATTCATGAACAGCTTGTAACACTCCAAAGAGAAAGGAAAAATTGAAATCGCATCATATGACCCCTTTAAAGCTTAAAGATGCTCACTCACTCACAATTTTCCTAATGTTGTAGAGCTCAAGTCTGCATGAACGAGCAGCCAATATGGATATTGTGTATATCCAGATGAGGAAGGGGCTGTGTATGAAATCCTGAAGTATTTCCAAGCTCCAAGGTACGGATGGTGAATCAGATGCAAGATGGATGATGACCTTTGACCTTTAAATTCAGTGTGAGTTACATGCATCTAGTACATCAGGAATATTTATCATCCTCTGTTGCAATAAACAAATATTCAGTGATCGTGAAATACAATACTGTCAATACATGTATTTTGCAGGATGCATTAAATTGTGACAGAAAAGTGACAGTTTTGACATTTATAACATAACAAAAAATTACTATTTTAAATAAATGTTGCTTTTTTGAACTTTCTACTCATCCAAGAATCCTGAAAAAAAAAATCCACCAACATATAAAGCAACACAGTTGTTTTCAACAATGATACTAATAGTCATGTTACTTGAGCAGCAAATCAGCATTTTAGAATGATTTCTGAAGGATCATGCAGACTGGAGTAATGATGTTGAAAATTCAGTTTTGACATCACAGGAATAAATTACATTTTAAAATGCATTCAAATTGAAAATTTTATATTGTAATACTATTTCAGAATATTGCCGTTTTTACTTGAAAGGTATCTGTAAGTCTTTTTAAAAAGGACATTATTACATTTACGTGCATAAAAGGGTTAAAGTTAACCCAAGACTCCACTCAAAACAAACCTTTTAGGCTAAACACACCTACACAAACTTTTTTAGGCTTTTTATTTTCATAAAAAAATTATTATAATAATAATAACAAAAACATGCGGCAATTGCCAATTTAGAAAAATGTTCCAGATAAACACAGAGAAATTGACCAAAGGTTATTTCAGGCTTGTTTTTATGTGTTGTTATCTGGGTCAGCATGTGTCGTAGTGCTGTAGTTTCCTGATCGAGCCAATTAAGTTTATTTTTCTTTGCTATTCTGAGATATTTCTGCCTGGACGTGTGGGTGGCCTCTGAAGAAACATTGCATTGTGGGTTTTTAAATGCAAGTCCACAGTAGCAGCACAGAGGACTTTGACCAGGTCACAGTTTTTTTTAAAGACAAGAAAATGGGTTTGTATTTGCCAGCTGCATGTAGGGTGAAAGACTAATAACTCCAGACTTTGAACTTAATTTGATTCAAAAGCACTATAAGATTTAGGCCTCATGCTTTGTGCAAATATTACCTTCAGCAGACAAAGGCATTATGTCTGACAATTTAGGAATCAGGGGGCCCTGATGCATCATCATGCATTGAATTCAGACTGGATACTGAAGGGTTAAAACATTGCAGACCATCACAGACCTCATGATCAATAGCCAGTCCACTCAATGACAGCAGTTTCTTATGTTAAAGACAGCATTAAAGGTCATGTTTGTAAAGTTGTGTAAATATTCTGTCATCATCCAGTGACTTGTTAGTATTGTTAGACTCCCAAGTAACCTGACAACTGGCTAATCAGAAGCTCCTAAAAGTCATTACATCAATTTTTGGAGTCTTTTTAGACTGTTTTAAAAAAGAAAGAGAGAGATGTACTATTACATCTATGCATGTATCAAAGGGTTAAAGTTAAACCAAAACTTTTTAGGCTAAACAGACCTACACAGATTTTTTAGGCTTTTTATTTTTGTAAAATAATAATAATAATAACAAAAACATGTGAAAGTTGCCTGTTCATTTGCCAAAAGTCACAGTCAACTTGTGTGCAAATGTCCAATTTTTAATCAAATTCTCATATAGTAAATTAACCCTGAAATAAATATGTCTCCAAATGATAGTTTAAATATGATTTTTGTTGTATAAGAAACAAATGGGATATTTTTTTTTTGAAAAATATATTCTATTGATATTTTATGCTTTGTGATATGTCATGAGGACATCAAGACTGAGTTATTAAGAAAATGGTAAGACTCTATAGGCAAAAATTGTTTTATATGTTTATTTTTATTTTTTTTTATAGACATCCAAAAATGAATAAAAATAACAAAACACACAACTACATTACTAAAATTAAAGTGAAAACAGAATATAAAAATTCAGGAGACATGCCCCCTTAAAAACTATTTAAGCGGTTTTTTTGCATCAAATGTCAGCCGACATTCCATTAATAATACAGACACTGAGCTATTTTTAACAACATCACAACCGGTCTGCTACATCTTATTGTTAACTCAGTATTTACTCTTCTGCGGCATTCGTTAGTCCTGTTCATATTTATTTGTGTGGTTTTATTTACTAATGCTGAAATGCTGTGGTCTTCCTGCTATTGTCTGAATGATTATCTTCACCTGAGTGATAAGACGAGTCTTTACATTCAATCAGATGGACACCCCACCTTTGTTTTGACTACGCACTAATGCTCATACATAAATATAAAAACTCCAACAGCATGGCAGAGACGAGCAGCTGCAGCGACACAGGAACAATTGCTTTATTCTAAAAACAAACTTTACTAGTCTTACAAATGCTGTGTTGATAAAGTGCAATCAACAAAAAGCTGTTTAATTTATAGTGATATTGGGAAATATTATAAACTATTTCTAACTAATATCATAGTGAAAGTTCAAGTTTACAGTGACCTTTTGTGCTCCCAGTTTCAAGCCAGATATTTTGTGCTTGACTGTCCGCTGTACATCATAAATACACTGTAGTAAGAGAGGACACCTTCCTTCCTCTAATACACAAATGACACGTACTACGAAACTATATATAGCTGCCTTGTCTATTTTGAACTACAAAGTGTATTCTTTAGTGTAGTTTAGATGGGCTTCATTGCCAAGAGGTGGAAGTTTCTATTAACTTTAAACAAATGGAGTAATGCACTGTACATGTGTTTGAATGTTTAGACTAGGCCCTACTGTTAATCTCATCAGTGCATAGTTTTAAAGGGTAGTGCACCTCAGAAAGGAACATTTTGTCATCATTTACGAACCCTCATGTCATTTTAAACTTTTCTCTCCCATAGAACACAAAAGAGAAGTTTGGAAGAATGCCCATGCTGTTCTTTTTCAGTTAATGATGCCAGAATGTTTCTTTTTATTACTATTCTTTGAAGTTTTATATCACAAAAATAAGTTGTTTTGGTTCTGAAGTGTAAAGTGTTCAAATATCAAAACAAAACTATAAAGGCAGCGGTGTAAATAGCGATAGAGGCTATTTACACTAAGTGCAAATAGCAATCTTAGTGATATTTACATTAAGTGCAAATAGCAATCTTAGCGATATTTACACTAAGTGCAAATAGCAGTATTTTTAACAATATGCTATGTACACTACCGCAGTAAAGATAGTTTGCGGTTTGATATTCGGATTTCTTTTGACTATAAATACGCAGTGCGCTGTCATAGACGTGCAAATAATACCAAATATCATTCTCCATGATTTGTGAATTCAGGTGACGCTGTCCTTCGGGCCAAAATCAGTTGTTTTTTTTCGTAGCGACTCCTAATTTTATAATGCCTAGCTCCAAAGAGGAATGAAACCGGTGTCATCTTCACCAGCTTGATCTGTGAATTTTTTCACAGCAAAGCTCTTGTCCGTAAACCCCTTGGTAAGTCCGCTAGTAAGGAAGTCCACCTAAGTGCAGATAGCGATAGATTCTATTTACACTGTTAAAATAGCAGGATTTTCTGCTATTTATACTACTTATTGCCAATAGTGGCAATTATCTGCACCTCAGTATTATAGTACATTATAAAACATTATGCAGTAATAACGTATTGAGTGCAAATTATAATTTTAATTCAAATTATTAAATGGATGCCACCTAATTGGGACAATAAAGCCCTCCCTACACCTACCCTAACCCTACCCGATACTTTATTTTCAACTTTTTGATTATTTCCTTAATTTTTATTGAAAATTAATGCCTTTCCGATGTGATATGAGATTTGAAAAGGGAGAAAAAAAAGTTCGGTAAAAGGCGGCTTCGAACTCGGGTCGAACAGATTACGGTACACGCTTTACCATTTACGCCACTGAAACTGATGATTGTTTGCTGTATTTTATAGTGTTGACCATCCCTATCACATGTTTGTGGGTGGAGCTAGTGTAAATAACTTCTGCCAAGGCGGGCTATTTGCACTTAGTGTAAATAGACACTCCGAAATATAAATTGGACCACGGGATCTTTTTTTTTTTTTTTGCATAATCATGGTAATTACACACTCTAAAAAATGGTGCTAAATAGTGGTTCATTGGCTCGTAATCATAAGGAAACCACTTTTGCCATATTTTTGGCAATAGCTGTTTTGAATCACGATTACGCTTTTCTGAGGTCAAAAAGTCTCGGCCTGGAATATTTCCTTACAGGGGGCCTTGGGGGCAAAAAGATTGAAAACCATGTTTTCTTCAGGAAATACACTGTATTTTAATTTCGTTTTTTAATCCTTTCCCCTACTAAACTAAGAGAGAGTTATTTAAAGAACTATACAAGGGCGTAACGGGTTCTTTGTATTGCAGTGGTTATATAGCACCTTGACCATCTCGAAAAACAGCTGAAGAACCCATTTTTGTGTGTGCATGCCATGAAAAAAAAAAAAAACAGAAAGAATAAACTTACACAAATTACTAGCATTTTTTAGTCACTGACCAACAAACAATTGATAAATTCTTTATTTGATAGACAAATTTATTTTATCTTACTTCACTTTACTCTGGACTTTTGTTTGTCAACTATATAAAAATATTGATCAGTTAGAATCAAAATAAAACTAAAATTTTCTTTATAGCCTAGTTTCCCAAAACCTAGAAATCTAATCATTCTGATAAATGTACATTTATTTATTTAAACGTTTTTGGAAATTATATTTTTGAGCTATAGTTTTCAATAGAAACCATAGGGAATTTTTAGAACCACAATCTTTCTGATAAATATGCATTCTTTTCTTTTCTTTATAAATAAAATGAAAAAAGCTAACATTTCTGAGCTATAGTTTCCAATAGAAACCTAATCATTCTGACAAATGTTCATTTAGCCTATTTTATTTCATTTTTTCCCCCTTTTCTGAAAATTACATTTCTGAGCTATAGTTTCCAATAGAAATCCATGTGTTTTTTTAGGATATGATTGTCCACTACAAGAAATTTGTAAGTTCAAATATCTAAGACAGAACGGCTTGCTGTAGCCTGACAGCTCGAGGATAAATTACAAATTTGGTTTCAAGTTAAGGATTTTGTCAATCCAATAAAATTAAATAATCACTATCATTCTGTTTATGACATCTACCCACTGTCTATATGGAATCAGTATGTTTACAAATGTAATTTTAGGCTGCGTGTGCAAATATCGCAAGAGTTCGTCTGGCGTCTGCCCGCTCTTCCTGAAGCATCCGTGTGCATTTCTTACTAGCGTGTTTTTATTGTATGTCAGCACTACGCTACTGGCTCCAGACTAACACCCCATTGTCTGTGCAACTATTGTTTGTTTACTAGGATGAGAGAAGGACAAAGACGGGAACAGTTGCTGGTCTACACTTCTGGGAGCTGGCGTCGTGTGGCATCCCCAAACTGGTGGGTGTTGGCTCATTGTTTTGGGGGTCTTAAAAGGGAAGTTCCTTCACTCTGGAGATTTGGCAAAACGCTTGGGACATGTACTACAGATCATCCGAGGCATCCTATTCAAACCGAAAAGACATTATAATCAAGGCCTAAAATGCACTAAAATGTAGGGGAGTTTTGAAAAAAAGACAAAAAATAACCTTCATCCCCCAGTGCCCAGCTTTGAAAGCACATGCTCCCTCATAATGAAAGAAAATGAGTGAGGCCGATTATCACGCTGATATGAGGTCCTAAATGGGTGGACTCGTTCCCAGAGGCCCAGAGGACGATTGCATGAGACCATGCATTGCCTCTGATTGACCTGCTATCAAGCATCGAGGTGCTGGGAAGCCGTGCTTGCCAGTTGGCCTCACTGCTGATAAGGTGTGGAGGTCTCTCCGAAAGAACAGGAGTGGCACAGATCTTGCAGTTAATGGCAATCCAGATTATATAGTGCCATTATTGCTACCAAGAGTATTTGGAATGGGTTTCAGAGAACAGTTCTAGCAAAAATGAAAATTTGTCAGCATTTACTCACCCTTCTGTGTTGTTTTATTTGTGAAAAACAAAAAGATTCAATTCTCACTATTAACTATTAACTACAACTTTTTTCTCAATAAACTTCTAATTTGCTGCTTATCAATAGTTAGTAAGGTAGTTGTTAAATTTAGGTTTGGGTTAGGATTAAGGGATCTAAAATATGGTCTTGCAGAATAAGGCATTAATATGTGCTTTATAAGTACCAATAAACAGTCAATATGCAAGTAATATGCATGCTAATAAGCAACAAGTTAATAGTGATAATCGGTCCCTAAACTAAAGTGTTGCCTGTTCCTTCACAATGCACTGAGAAACACCAAAAAAAAAAAAAAAAACACACACACAGGTGGTAATGATTAAAGCTACATAGATAATAGATTAATGTTAATTAAAATAATGCAAAAAACATTAATTTAACAACATAAGATGTAGCATAAAACCCTAATGTACCTAACTGATAAGAAAAATAAAACAATTCTGAAAATGTCAATTTATGTTTTTTCCACTGTAAATTATAAGATGACTTGGTCTTCACTTCAAAAAAAAAAAAAAAAGTAAATTTAACAGTACTTTACATATATTTATATTAAAATATATATGTTCACATATTAGTCTTTTACTTTTAAAATTACAATCATTTTATGACTTGTGCACTATATTGCAAATCATCTGAAGCCATACAATAATAGCTTACACTGTTAACAAAACAAACAAATAAACAAACAAATAAACAAACAAATGGAAAATGCACTGGTGATTTTCTACCATGACATTATGCATTAATTGTACAGACATTTCTGGATGTAACTCTGAAACACAACACAATGCAGTGCAAAATTAAAAATATAGGTAAAACGCTTGTAAAAAACAGAAAAAAGAAAAAAAATCGATATGGAAATTTATTCACTGATTATCTTTACACCAAAATTGCTATTGTGAAACAGTTTGGATGCTGATTGCAACTGTATCGTGGATCCCAAAATACACAATTTCCAGGATGTTCACACCCTGGGGGAAGAGGCTTTTTATTTTGAAAGATAAGGTCTTAAAATGAATTAAATTTTTCTCTACCTTTGACTTTGAAGATAAGGTCTTGCATCATAGCTTCTGCATGCTCTACTGCTCTGTGCTGTGATTGATGTTGTTTTCACTTTATTTCCAGTTAAATAAACCATTACCACCAGATAAACCCATTTAGATTGTGCTCAATCACTGCCAAAAAGCAGACATGCTCCACAGTGGAGCATTATAAAACTTCTTATAAAGGTCACAGAGCAATTGGAGTAATTGAAGATGCTCATGCTTTACAGGAAGACAGAGAATTATTCACATCAGTTAAGTGGAGATTTCATGTCAATCTTTCTGACTGATTTGTCATTTACTCTGGCCTTGAAAACATATCAGAGAGTGAGAATAGCAGGCAGTAAACTTGTCACTTATCAGTCATGTTGACCTTGACCGTCACCTTAAAAAAGCTTATGTGATAATTAATTGTCCATGTCATCCATTACATAAAGAGTTTGTTGTCCTCCCATCAGGCCGTAGTTATAGAGCAACAGGGGGAGAACAAGGAGGTTTAAGAACTCATTCATACCAACTGCTATTTCTACTTTAAATCATCTACTTTAAATCAGGCTGAAATTGCTGGAATCCTTTTTTTTTTTCTTCTTCTTTGAATGATTATGTGTGAGACTGTGTTAATGTGATGTGTGACACCTGTGTAAACCAAATTTCCTAAGGGATGAATAAAATAAACAGAACTTTCTTCTATAATTTTTTTTTTTTTATTACCCCTTTGCTCTGCCCTTTGGATAATGTTCGCCGATGTTTTGACCCACAGCTGTGTTAAGAATACTCTTTTGTCTAGCCCTGTTCAACCTGTTCAGAACAACTCTAGATTAGACTAAGAAAACTAGAGCAGGCTCCGTAAAGTAGCTATCAGCTAGGGTAGCGATATGTGCTTACAATACTCGGCGCTGAGTGGTGGTTGGGACCTCATATTTATAGTGTGTGTGACTGGCTACAGGTGAGAGTGTGATTAGTGAAATGGAACATGGGAAATGTAGTCCAGGGTGACGTGTAACAGTCTGTGTAGTGTGAAAGTCAATACAATCAGAAGGCGACCTCTGGTGGCGAGCGGATGGAAGACCACGGACAGGATTCGTGACAGAGCCCCCCCCCCCAAAGGAGCGGCTTCCAGACTCCAAACACTATACAATGCAGGAGGACGGTGGAGCAGAGGCAGAACAGGAGGAGGGATAAAGGGCCAGGTCCATGTGGAAGTGGAGGGACCAGGGACTGAAGCAGAGCTAGCAGAGCAGGGTGCCAAGGCGGAGCAGGGAGCCAGGGCAGAGCAGGAAACCAGGACGGCAGAGTAGACGGAGCAGAAGACCACCAGAGCAGGGCAGAAGGCCACCAGGGCGGAGCAGAAGACCACCAGAGCAGGGCAGACCACCACTGCGGAGCAGATGGAGCAGAAGACCACCAGAGCAGGGCAGAAGGCCAACAGGGTGGAGCAGACGGAGCAGAAGACCACCAGAGCAGGGCAGGCCACCACGGCAGAGCAGACGGGACTGTGAATCATCAGAATGTAGCTGACGAGCACCACGGTGGAACTGTGGACCACCAAAGCATAGCAGACGGAACAGGTGGATCAGGAACCCATGCCAGAGACCGGAGCCTATGGAAAACAGAGACACAAGAGACAGACAGCACATTCTTGGCCCCAAGGGCCGGGACGTGAAACATAGGTGAATCCTTAAATCGACAAGACTGTAAATGGGCTGGCAGATTGTTCAGAATCTGGTTCACTGACTGAAACTGGCATGACCAACGGTTCAACTGGCACATTTGGGAAAACTGGATATACAGACAGCTCAAAATTGGGTTCACCGACTGCAATTGGCAACTCAGATGGTTCATTAGATACATTTGAGGAAACTGAACAGACAAACAGCTCATAAGCGGGTTCATTAGCTGAATCTAGCAAGACAAGTGGTTCAACAGGCACATTTGGGAGAATGGAACAGACAGACAGCTAACTGGGGTGTTCACTGACTGTAACTGGCAAGATCAAGATTCAAAATCAGATACCCTAGGTAGAACAGGACAGGCAGACAGTTTACACTTAAGGTCATTGACTGAAACTAGATTGGCTGACAATATACAACTTGACTCACAGACTGCAACTGGCGAGACAGATGGCTCTCAACTAGACACACTTTGGAACACTGAACAGACAGGCAATTCCTCACTAGGATCACTAACTGACATTGGCAAAACAGATGATTCAGGATTGGGTGCATAGACAGAGAGTGAACAAAAGGGCAACTCAAAAACACATGTTTTGGCTGAAACTGTACAAATAGACGGTTCAGAGTCATTGGGGAAAACTGGACCGGAAGTCAATTCATAATTGGACTCATTAACTGGGACTGGTGGAGCAGATTCAAACTCGTTCATTAACTGAAACAGAATAGACAGATAGTTCATACTCGAGAGCCTTGGTAGGCAAAAGACTGACAGACAGTTCATTAATGGTCTCCGGGCTCGTGACAGGGCTAGCAGGTCACACAAGAGGTTCGTTGACGGCCCCTATGGCCATGACAGGGTTAACGGGGCAAGAAAAAGGTGCATTTAAGGCCTCGGTCATAACAGGCTGGGCTGAGAGGTCCAAGGGAAACCCCTTGTCTGAATCGGGGCAAAAATAAGGTCCATGTACTGTCTCTGGGGTTGTTACAGGCATGGTTGGGAGTTCTAAGATGGCCTCTTTGGTTGTGACAGGCTGCGCTAAGAGTTCATAATCGGTGACATGACCAGACAAAAGTTCATTGAGGGCCTTCATGGCCGGTTCAGGACAGGACGAGAGTTCAGAGAGGGCCTCCCCGGCTGGTTCAGAGCAAGACAAAAGTTCATAAGCGGCCTCCGTAGCCGTGACAGGACAGGCAGAGAGTTCACAGATGGCCTCCATAGCCGTGACAGGACAAGCAGAGAGCTGATAAGTGGATACCACTGACACCTCTGGAGGTTCTGCAGTGGATGCCGCCACCTCTGGAGGTTCTGCAGCAGTAACATCAGGAGTTTCAACGGCCGCAGAGAATTCCGAGATAGTGCTTGCGGTCGTGGCAGAAACATCAGGCAACAGGAAGAGTTAATTAACATTCTCCTTAACAGGACAGATCCAGAGTTCAGCAACGGTTCCTTCTAACGTGACATGACAGGCTGTGAGTGCATTGCTGGGCGCCACCACCCCGCAAGGAGCTGAAGCCAGCGCCGCCACCTCGGGAGGTTCTGCAGCATACGCCACCACCTCTGGAGAAACTGCAGCGGGCACCATCGCCTCGGGGAACAAAGCAGAGAGCGCCACTACCTCGGGAGGTTCTGCTGTGTCAGCTGCCACCTTTGGAGATATCATAGTGGGCGCCGCCGTTTCTAGAGTTTCAGTGGTGGTGTATGATGCCCAAACACACCATAAAGCGGTCCCCATTATGGGAAGTGCTACAGACAGGGGAATCAGTTCAGGAACAGGAAGGTTTGAGAGTGCTGGTTTAGGGGTACCAGATGCGTGTACTGACACCAGCGGTGGATCCTCCACACTGGATGCCAGTCTGGGATACCTAGCTATCAGCTAGGGTAGCGGTATGTGCTTACAATACTCGGCGCTGAGCGGTGGTTGGGACCTCGTATTTATAGTGTGTGTGATTGGCTACAGGTGAGAGTGTGATTAGTGAAATGGAACATGGGAAATGTAGTCCAGGGTGACGTGTAACAGTCTGTGTAGTGTGAAAGTCAATATAATCAGAAGGCGACCTCTGGTGGCGAGCAGACGGAAGACCATGGACAGGATTCGGTTTTTTGTCTTATTGCAAGCAACTCGTCTCTGTTCTGGACTTGCACAAACTGCGTTGCAATGCAATCGTTTTCCAAAATGTCATTTATGTGAAAATATGAAGTCTGTTAACGCCCTTAACACAGGCCAGAGACGTTGAAGACGGACGCACAGAGAAAAATACTGTAGCAGGCAGATCACTCACAGTTCATGATGCACGAACTATTGGAAGAAAAGATTTTGGATTGGATATCCTCAATATTGATTTGGGGGTTTATATGAATGTGTTTCTGAGGGGAACTGACTGTCTTCAGAAAAGTTTACGTGGTATTTTCTTTTAATCTCGTCTCTGTATAGTTCATATTAAAGCAGTGTTTCAGCGCAGTGCTGCTTTGTTTACAGCGGTAACCAAGGAAACGCCGTATCTGGTGTTCCA
>NW_015662934.1:820313-823195 GCF_001515625.1 Sinocyclocheilus rhinocerous
AGTGAATCTGCATCTCATTCAGAGCTTCTGCTGTTTGCTTCGTTCAGGCATGTATCATTTCACAAAGCTATTCAGAACAGATCATTCTGTTTTTGCTTCAAATTGGGTTATTATTAAATCAAATTATGTATATGAAATTATACATGTATAACTAAATGATATGAAATGATATGTATATGAATTATATTACTAAAATTAAATAACTGTAATTACAGATTTAGGTTAAATAAAGATGTCAGTCTTTATTTTTCTTCTTTTTAGGAAACAAATCAAAGAAAAAATAAACAAATTCTACAGTTCCTAATATTCTGTATGTTGCTCAAAAACAAAATAATTTTTTTTTTTTTTTTTTTCCCAGTCATTTAAAAATAAGATGTAACGACAACACCGTGAAACCGCTTAACTTTTATAAAGAATATCTCTTTGGATTTGAGACTTTAGTCTTTACAACTTTACAGATCTTCTTTATGCACCAAGAGCTTGTAACACTCCAAAGAGAAAGGAAAAAATGAAATCGCATCATATGACCCCTTTAAATATTTAAGAGCCAGCCAGAGGATGTGAGATTGCGCGCGCAGTGAGAAGATTTGAGCGTGCGCTCATCCGAAGCGCGCAAAACCGCGCCTCAGAACGCGCGTCTTTCTTGAATAGCTTTTGTAACTTTAATAAAGATTAATCTTTAAATTATACAGTCAAATATGCAATGCCGTTTTACATTTCATTACTTTATTAAATTTCTGTACCTGAAAACTAATGTTAGACCTACCAAAAAAAAACTGAAAATCACAGTTTATTTTATTTGTATCTTTACTCTATTGTATTTATTTGTGCTGTTGCTTGTAGTTAGAAAGATTATTCTTATTTTCTTTATTTTTATTTGACTAGTATATTTTTTGCCTAAACATAGCACATACCGAACCATACCGAAACCGTGACTCTAAAACCGTGATACAAACCGATACAAACCGTTTTCTTAAAGTGACAGCACTTTCTTAATGTTAATCAAACAGCAACAACACGGAAATCTCTCACTGCTCTTGATTGAATAACTTTTGTAACTTTAATAAGGATTAATCTTTAATTTATACAGTCAAATATGCAATGTTATTTTGCATTTGATTTATTCAATTTCTGTACCTAAAAACTATGTTAAACCTACCTAAAAAAACTGAAAAGCACTGTTTATTTTATTTGTATCTTTTTTCACTGTTTATTTATTTGTGCTGTTGCTTGTAGTTAGATTATTTGTTCTTATTTTCTTTATTTTTATTTGACAATAAAGTTTTTTCCCTAAACATAGCACATACCGAACCGTCCCGAAACCGTGACTCTAAAACCTTGATACAAACCAAACCGTGAGTAAGTTGAACCGTTGCACCCCTAGTTGAGACGTGCTGAAGTTGCGTTTGGTCTTGTACTCTATCGCTTACCTTGTCAGTGTCGTGCGCTTGCTTAGCCCTTTGTTGTGATAAACAGTAAAGTGTGTTCAGCTGAATTCAATTTCCGTTTTGTCAAAGGGGTATAAAAAAAGTTTAGTATACCACGGCAGCGTCGTGTGAAGCCCTCCTCGTGTGAAGACTGAAGAGTGTAAAGAGTGATCGACTCTACCGTGTGACTCCACCGTGCAGGGACACTGGCAAGGGACATAAGTATCGCTTTTGATTCATCCTCTTTTCTACACCTTGCTTCACTTCTGTTTCAGTTTTAATGACCAACTCTTACTATGTGTTTCCATATCCCTACTATTACTACCACTCGCAAACTCAGTCTGCAGTAAACAAAGCAGATTTCATTACATCTATTTCTAGTCATTCAAGACTAAACCTCATGGCCCTGACAGAGACCTGGATCAAACCAGAGGACACTGTTACTCCTGCAGCACTCTCCAATAATTTCTCATTTTCCCACACTCCCCGTCTAACTGGAAGAGGTGGAGGTACTGGTCTGCTTATCTCTAATGATTGGAAATGTATTCCTTTACCTTCTCTGGGTATTAACAGCTCCTTTGAATCACATTCAGTCACTATTACCCACCCTTTTAAAATCAATTTTGTAGTTGTTTATCGACCCCCAGGACCACAAGGTAACTTCTTGGATGAATTAGATGTGCTGCTCTCAAACTTTCCCGAGGATGGTACTCCCCTAGTTATGCTTGGAGACTTCGACATCCACCTAGATAAACCTCAGGCTGCAGACTTCCACACTCTGCTTGCTTCTTTTGATCTCAAGAGAGTGTTAACTACGGCTACTCACAAATCAGGCAACCAACTGGACCTTATTTACACACGACACTGCTCCACTGATCGTGTGCTGTTTACTCCACTGCACACCTCAGATCACTTTCTCCTCACTCTTAACCTCAACATGGTTCCTGACACAACACATACCCCTCCACATGTCATCTTTCAACGTAACCTAGCTCCTGGCTATCTGCTATGGTTTAATCTTTGCTTCCTCCCCCTCTTCGCTTCCTCCCCTTAAACAGTTAGCATCTCTTGATGCTAACAGTGCTACTGATACTTTCTGCTCCACTCTTACATCTTGTTTAGACACCGTCTGCCCTATGGGCCCTATCATACACCCGGCGCAAAGTGGCGCCAGGCGCGACGCAAATGTTTTTTGCTAGTTTCAGCCCGACGCAGTTGTAATTTTCACGTCCTGCGCCACGTTGTTTAAATTGCAAATGTATTTGCGCCCATTTGTGCGACCATGGGTGTGCTGATCTGAAAACAAGGTGTGTTCAGGCGCATTGCTGGCGCATTGCTATTTTGAGGCTGCGGAACTGAAATAGACTGCGCCATTGACCAACAAAAACCTGGTCTAAAGTCAATGGCGCAGTAGTTTTTTGTTATTTAAAGAGCGCGTTAGTATAGGCGGGGCCA
>NW_015662934.1:823737-851052 GCF_001515625.1 Sinocyclocheilus rhinocerous
TATTACACACACAGGGACGCACAGCAGCACACAAACATGCCAAATATTAAAAATTAAAGGATTGCAATGTAAAAGATTATTATTGTGTAGGCTACATAAATATAAAAATGCCTACATGTCATAATGAATAGTCATTGCATGTATCAGAATTAGGCTACCTATTTGCTTGCGCACGAGCAGCTCCATTTCATCTCTGGAGATGCGTTCTGTCTTTGCGCTAGCAAATTCCACCGTGTAAATACCAAATCCGCCATGGCACGAGTGCAACTGGCTCTTAAAGGGAATGGGAGATGAGACTCTGATTGGTTTATTGCACGTTATGCCCAAAACACACCCATTACTCAGAGAATAGGGACAACCCTTTTAGACCAATGCGCCGGGCGCGCCAACCGTTTTTCCTGTCGTTAAACTAGCAAAAGTGGATTTGGACACACCCTAAGTACACCTGCGCCGTGCGCTTTAGACCATGCGCTTAGATCGTTAAAATAGGGCCCCTTGTATTCCAGGCCAGCCCTTACCACCCCTTCTGCCCCTTGGCTATCTGATGTTCTCCGCGAACATCGTTCTAAGCTCAGGGCTGCTGAAAGGGTATGGCGCAAATAAAAAAATCCTACTGACCTTAATGTGTATCAGTCACTCCTCTCTTCCTTCTCTGCTAATGTCTCCACTGCTAAAAGGACATACTATCATAACAAAATTAACAATTTGTCTAACTCTCGCATGCTCTTTAAAACATTTTCCTCGCTCCTTTGTCCTCCTCCTCCCCCTACTTCATCAACTCTAAAAGCTGACTAATTTGTAACGTTCTTCGTTAATAAAATTAAAACCATCAGTGCACAATTTTCCACACCACAATCTGTCAAGCACATCTTACCAGCAAACATACATTCGTTCACATCCTTCTCTTCACTCTCTGAGGTAGAAGTCTCCAAACTCATCCTTTCTAATCATCCTACTACTTGTCCGCTTGATCCTATTCCATCTCATCTCCTTCAAGCCATTTCTCCTGCAGTTGTACCTGCACTCACATCATTAACACATCCCTTCACACTGGTGTTTTTCCCTCAGCATTTAAACAGGCTCGTATAACCCCATTTCTTAAGAAACCCAGTCTTACCCCAACTCTTTTAGAGAACTACAGACCGGTTTCCCTTCTTCCTTTCATTGCAAACACACTTGAACGAGTTGTGTTCAACCAAGTCTCTGCCTTTCTACCAGTCTGGTTTCAGAAGTGGACATTCAACCGAGACTGCCTTGCTCTCAGTTGTTGAAGCCCTAAGACTGGCAAGAGCGGATTCCAAATCTTCAATACTTATCTTGCTGGATCTGTCCGCTGCTTTTGACACAGTTAACCACCAGATCCTCCTGTCAACCCTATTGGCAAAGGGCATCTCAGGAACCGCACTCCAGTAGTTTGAGTCTTTCCTCACAGATAAGTCCTTCAAGGTATCTTGGAGAGGTGAAGTGTCCAAGTCGCAACATCTAGCTACTGGGGTGCCTCAGGGCTCAGTTCTTGGACCACTTCTCTTCACTGTCTACATGGCATCACTAGGTTCTGTCATTCAGAAACATGGCTTTTCATATCACTGCTATGCTGATGACACTCAACTCTACCTCTCATTCCATCCTGATGATCCAACGATAGCTGCTCGCATCTCAGCATGTATAACAGACATTTCTTGTTGGAAGACGGACCATCACCTTCAACTCAACCTGGCTAAGACAGAACTGCTTGTGGTGTCAACAAACCCATCACTTTATAAAAATTTCACCATCCAGTTAGGCTCATCAACCATAACTCCTTCAAAAACAGCCAGAAACCTTGGAGTTATGATTGATGATCAGCTTACTTTCTCAGACCACATTGCTAAAAACTGCCTGGTCCTGCAGATTTGCTTTATACAACATTAGGAAGATCAGGCCCTTTCTTTCAGAACATGCAACACAACTCCTTGTTCAAGCTCTTGTTCTGTCCAGGCTGGACTATTGCAATGCTCTCTTGGCAGGTCTTCCAGCCACTTCTATCAAACCTCTACAACAAATCCAAAATGCCTGTGTGTGTGTGTGTGTGTGTGTGTGATTCACAAAAAAAGTGTTTTGTACACATATTCTAAAATATGTTGCTAACTCATTGAAAGAACTCATTGAAACTGAACCCCCTCCCCTCTTTTATGCTCTACTGTTAGTGTTATCTGTATGCACCAAGGGTCTGAGAGTAACGCAATTTAAATTCTCTGTATGTATGTGCTGTACATGTGGAAGAACTGACAATAAAGCAGACTTTGACTTTGACTTTGACTAAAATATATGTTCAGTTTTGTTGGCTATTGTACATATTTTAACCAAAATGAAAATCGTCATGCAAGTTTGATCTGTTTTCAGTAAAATGCTTTGATGTTTTTTATTAATTCATTAAATTAATTAGTCAAATTAGCCAAAATCAGCCAAAATTCAGTGGTGATCATTGATACGTGCGGGCACATCCCATGGGGCTGAAACAACGGCTATTGTTTTCTGCACGCAAACGTGCTGAGCTCTAATTTATCAGAGCAGGTGAGTCAAACTTCTGACGTGGATTGTTCTGCTAAGACAAAAATAACCTTTTGTTTGTTTATAAACCATCTCTTCTGCTGATTACTCTACTACAATACGTGACTGTAATCATTGCATCCTTTAGGAAGACATGCTTGTGTTAGGATGAAGACTTTCATCATTGTAATGGATTGTAACTCATTGAATCTCATTTCTGATTTGTTGAACACTCCTTTTTTTGGTCACTACAGAATTCTCACACTTCCATTGTGTTAATCCATTTCATGACATTGGATAAAATAGATTAGAATTAAATGTATGTACTTTTTAATCAAACAAGCAAATATATGACACAATTTAGCTTAGAGGACAGAATTTATTGTAATTCAAACATAGAGTAAACACATTTGTGTAAAGTTAAAAACTGTTTAGTTACTGATACATAGTAGTCATGACACCATCTTCAAGGGTGTAATACATTGATCAGATTTAATCTTAATAAATGGTTTATGATAAATATTTCATATAAAAAATGTATAGTTCCAGACATGATGCAGATGTGCCTGGCACAAGGAGTGTGTTTTTAAAAGCTGAAACATTTGGGTTTTCTCACACGAATGGAAATGTAGTTGTGTTATTTTGCAGCTATTAAGCAGTTTGGTTAGTCGGCAAGTTTTATTTTTTTCGCGATCTTAATTCATGATCTCTTGTGGCATCCATATAATATCAGCCCTAAATAGTATTTGAAATTAGAATTAGTGTATCCCAAATTGTAGTAGGCCTTCTGAAGTGATTATCCCAGAGGTACCCGGAAGGTTTACTTTTTCTGGAGGAAATTGGGAGTGCAGATCCATGCACACTCTTAATCGTTAATATTGCCCCCAACACATGGACCCTTTTCACAGACTGTGATGACGTGTTTCAATGATCATCAGCATTGTAAATCATGTAAAGTTTGATCAAATGTAAGGTGACTAGACGTGCCACTTCCCGGGAACACTTTACGCAATTTTGAAATCCTGGCCAGAACGTGTCCCTAGGAAATGGCACGTCTGGTCACCTTAATCAAATGGGAACGCAAAAATATCCCGTTCACCGCTATAGAAGTTTACTTTGACGACTTCCGCTTCAGAGAAACTCGTAAATGTGAAAAGGGTTCATTGCGTGTTGGACAAGGATTCGATTAGAAATAGAGATTGTAGATCGCCCGACGCACACAAAGAAACATTCAGGAGTACAGAAACTTATAGCACTTCATTATTAAATGGAGAGAGTCCCAAAATTCATGTTTTCAACATATTTCCCATTTATGCAAGTATGTTGTCATTTTGTTTGCAATCTTTGTGATTCATGTTATGTTATGTCATGTTATGGTTATTCATTTTTGTCTTAACTCAATGTATGTTCCTATATTAAGTCGCTCACTCAGTTCACTTCCTTCTGGGCCAAGAGAAGTTTGTCTCGTGGTTCATCGAGGCATTAAACGGTATTATTAAATGGAGAGAGTCACAAAATTAAAGTTTTTGAACTAACTAAACTCAGTTTCAATGTCTGTAGAGAGAGACAGATGCAGGTAACTTCATTCAAACACACAACTTTCATCTCTCTCTTTCTCTCTCAGAACGGCCATATTTGAGGGAAAAAAAGTTGTCTGCATCACTGGATATATAGCTGTCCGTCATTTAACATTTTTTTCCCATCAAATTTCCATCTCTTTTCCCGCTGGAATTCGCCCTCTGCTTCTGTGAACAGTAAACCCATCTACTTTGATTTGATTGGCCAGCTCAATTATTTTGACATTAACGACCGCTGTGGCAGACCAGGCTGATAATGTAACTTTTAAAGCTTTTTGTCATCCTAACAACAAGCATAAGGGAGTGCAGCAGATCAGTGCAAGAATTTCAAGTATTAGGGGGACAGTTTGGCCATTTTTAATTATTGTACCTCTGCTTGCCAATGTTGGTACACGTGCCATTGCCGACCCCTATAATGGTATGCAAAGTCCCTTTATTATATATATATATATATATATATATATATATATATGAAGAGTTCATTTGTAAAAACCGATAAACGCCACTTTAAAAAAAATTAGCCGATACAAATAATGACCCCAAATTATATCTGTACTTAATGTTGTTGCATTGACTGCAAAATATTAGACTAAGTGGAAATAAATGATGCTATTTTGGGAACAAATCAGAGCTCAGTGTGACTTTTTCTGACTGTATGAGTTCTCCTCAAGTGTCAGCAATACATTTTGCTTTCATTTTGAAGTATCTGTCATTTGAAACCTAACAGACATGTTTTTGTGAAGTAGTTTGTTTGAAAAGCTGGCTTGTGCGTCTTTAAAATAAATGGCACTTGGTTTGATGTTTTGTTACATTTTTGTCCAAATACTTTTGGAGGCCTTTGAATATCATGCAACAGTCTGTACCAGTCAAAACATGTTTAATATCGCTGATGTAATGTTACTGTCATAAAATAACCAAGAATGTGTTGTTTTTGGTGTTAATCTGTGAAATATTAAAATATTACATATGAAATAAATATTAAATATTACAATAAATATGAAATATTACAATATAAATTGTAATATTATCTGTATATTGTCATCATTACAGGCACAAGTTATTGCTGCCTACCACATTTGTTGTGTCTGCTTAACTGAATAAATAACTAACCATAACTTGTATTATATTATAGCTAATTAATGCCATAAGGACATTCATACACTCATCACTGGTGGATAACAGAATACTTCCTAAATGTAACATTGAAATAAGTTGTTTTTGGAAAGACGTTTTGAAACTTATGTATTGTGAAATGTGACATACAAATACATTCTTTTCTTTTCTATGTTCTGTTGCGTGGTTCAGCTGATTCAGAGGGAGAAATTAGTTGGTTGAAAGGTGGTGAAGACGTTGATGAAGATCGCCATGTAGTCGAGAAAATTGATGAATCCTCGAGTAAACTGATGTTGAAGAACTTTGAATTAGATGACACTGGAATCTATACCTGCGTGTTTGAAAATGATCACGGCACAAAGAAGATGAACTACCAGATCTATGTCTACCGTAGGTTCCCTTCTTCTGGTTCTTGTTCCTAAAGACTCATAATGTTCCTGAGCACATTTACATGTGGATTCACAAAATTTGTGAATGATTCTCATGTGAAATTTTGTCCAACAATCAGAAACACCGGACTTTGGCAACACACCGGCGTACCATGAATTTCTGGTGAACCAGACAGCGACCATTCCCTGCGTGGTGTCTGGGAAGCCTGCGGTGGAGATCCACTGGTTTCGGAATGATCGCATCGTGAATGATGACGGTAGGGGGGATGGCCATGCTGCAGGTTCTTCTGCTCTTTTATGTGGTATGGGGGTCTCCTCATCTTCCCAGCTATCAGTGATGCCTGTAGATGGCAAAATGGCAGGATGGCGATGGTGGATGATCCAGCGATGGGGTGGGAGGGGCCTGTGCATTCATTTTCTGACCGATTTGCAAACAAATCGAGAGATGTTTCTCGCTAGAAGTTGGGAAACATCTGTGAACAGTTTGGTTTAGTGTTTTTTTCTTCCTGTCTGACGGTGAGGCCAAACGAAACAGCTCCAAAACATCAAGCCCTGCCCCATTTCAAGTAAACGCCACCATTGACAACCTTAATAGGACAGTTCACCCCAAAATGAAAAGTATATTATTATTTACTCACATTTCTCCTTTTGTGTTCCACAGGGTTTGGAATTATATGAGGGCTCTTTGGAAAAACGTGTGGCAACATTTCTACGTAGTGATATTATGTTGGTCCTTACATGTCTCACAGCACTTCCGGTGTGAAATGTCCAGTGATTGTCGCTAAATTCCACCCCGAAACAGATGAGCGTGAATCTGGAAGCGATTTATTACATTCAGTGTTTACATATCGCAAACACTTTGAAACGTCTAATGAGTCTGAGACGCGTTCGCTAACATGTTTCATTCTGTTCCTTTTTGCAAATTTCACAACACTTTCAAAGTGAGATGCCCAATGCAGCTAAAAGCATGTTTGGTTTTATCCAAAACAGGTCGAGTTCAAAAAATTAAATGCCTGGTGAATGGCGCTAAAAGATTAATGCTCTATAAAAAAAAAACCTACACTCTTAAAAATAAAGGTGCTTCACGATGCCATAGAAGAACCTTTTTGTCTAAATGGTTCCATAAAGAACCTTTAACATCTGAAGAACCTTTCTGTTTCACAAAAGGTTCTTTGTGGCGAAATAAGGTTCTTCAGATTACAAAAAGGTAAGAAAGAGATGGTTCTTTAAAGAACCTTTGACTGAATGGTTCTTTGTGGAACCAAAAATGGTTCATCTATGGCATCGCTTGAAGAACCTTTTGAAGCACCTTTATTTTTAAGAGTGTACTACCTACAATTAGCTATTAACAAAAGCAAACGTGAGTTTAAATCACTCTTTTTTTATGCCATTTTAACTTGCGTCTTTGAGCTCTTTTATAGAGTGTTGAGTTGTATTTAATGGGACTTGTAACTGAGCACTCTACATCTCAAGTTCAGTGCTGTACCAGCTGAGCTACTGAGCAAGTTTACAATGTCAGACAAGCGTATGGAGATGCAAACATACTGTGCAAGGACTCATAATAAACTGGAATCATAATTTCTGTGAGAAGTAATAAAAGCTGTTGGAGTTTTTGGAGAGACATGTTTTTCCCAGTGAGCCTATTTTGCTAAATAATGAAACAGTTTTTGGTTTTGGGCTGAACTGGACTTTTAAGAGTGTGCGTGTGGGCTTTTAAAGGCTTCGTCTCATGAATCTAAAGTAATACTATTGCATCTTTGACATTCCTCATGCTCTACCTTCCCTCTTCTCTTTGTACAGGACGAGGTCATCTCAGAATCCTGCCAGATAAGTCTCTGCAGATTCTGAGAATTCAGCAGGAAGACAGTGGAACCTACACTTGTGAAGGCAGGATCAAGGGACGCCCCATAATAAGGGAGCTCCAGATCTATGTTGTTGTTAATGGTGAGGACATAGAGGAATTAATCATGTTTGTTTTTAATGTGGTCAGGCTGGATATATCCTCTTAATATCTGCTTTACACATCCCATTCTCCAGAGCCACCGACCGTCCTGATTCTCCAGGAAAGAAAAAGTGTTTTTGCCGGACCCAACAGCACTGTGTCTATAGCCTGCCGGGTCAAAGGAGTACCCCGTCCAAATATTTCATGGATACTGTATGTATATCAGTAGAAAATGCTATAATATTTCCTTCATGCTTACCTATAATCCTTAGTCTCAGTCTTTTTATATTTGTGAATCTGCTTTTGAAGTCAAAAGTTCTAGTTCTTACATATTACATGCAAATAATCCATCCTGACTACTTCTATCGCTCCATTTTGAAACCTAGTGAGCTACCTACATAGGAAGCATAATAGGTATAAACCGACGAGCTGCTGCCTTTTTAGAGACCTTCTTTAGGCTGATTTCTAAGGCAAGGCAAGTTTATGTATATAGCACATTTCATACACAATGGCAGTTCAGAATGCTTTACATAAAAGTGATGCATAAGAAATAAAAATAACCATAAATAAACAAGAAATGAAAATGGGAAAACTTGATTTAAAATGTACTTAAAACAAATTATAAATGGATTATAAATACTGAAAAAAATTGTTCAATCAAGTAATAAAATGACTTTCACCCATAAGCATTTTTGTGTTTATGGTGTTATTTTAGAAGCATTCTAATGCTAAATTTGATTGAAATCAGTTGTAGACAGCAAGGCAGCTCAGTAATGTTCGGAACAGAGCCTATACGGCATGTGTTTACACATATTCTTTAGTCTTGGAGTCCATCTTGTCGTTTTGTATATTTGGAGTTTCCTTTTGTCTCTTAGTTGTTAGTTTTCCTCCCATGAGTATATTTGTGTTGTCTTAATGAACAATAGTGGCAAACAGACTGTGTTTCTGCATCTTTCCCCTCAGCCCTTCCACCTCTGACGAGTCCCGTCACAAATACAACTCTGATAAGAGTGAGCTCACCATCTCTGCAGTGACCAGGAGTGATTTTGGAGATTATGTCTGCACGGCTACCAATAAGATCGGGGAAAACACCGCCACATTTATTCTGGATGTCTCAGGTAAAACAAGACTCTCTTAGAAAACCTCAAATGAAGTGATGTGTCTATACTTTCTGAAAGTGCAGAGGCATTGAATGTGGCAGTTGGTCTGCATTAATTTGTTTTTAGTCAATATACAGTAACAAACTTTAACATGATATCAAAATTGACCCCATTTACCTTCTTAATGAATGTTTACTATCCTAATGAAGGTCTTTATGACCAGTAAGTTTTGGCAGTTGGCCCATACTGGTTGTAAAATGTTACATAATGGATTCTTTGGCTGTGAACGCCCATTTTTCATGATCCTATCAATCAATTCCTGAAGAATAAAATCAAGACAAGCAAACATATTCTTTCTGAATATCCTGTTTCACTTCTTAAGTCAAATGGGTTGTGGAACGTGTGTCATGCTGACTGTAAACTGCAGTGAATTTGTGTTTACAGCTCAACTGTTTGTTTTTTCCTCTACTTTATTTCCCTTTCTTGCCAATTTTGTTTAGCCAAGGATTTATTCCAAGAAAACATTTTACTACAGTCACAAACACAGATATGGGGAATTTGGTGCCATGCAAGCATCAAATTGACACTCTCCAATAGGCCAGATGGCCCAGACCCAAACAAAACCCATTTTGACCATTTTGTAAGATATAAAAATAGATATTTAATGAATATATTTCCATAGTAGTTATATATTTATGGTTCATTGTATATATTTGATATTTTTCATTTAACTATGGAAGATAGGTAGGTTTTTTTTATTGGAATCGACATAAGAAATTGCCTTTCTTCACGCCTAAAATGTTCTAAAATAATTGCCATTTCAGTCATGCATATACATAATTTAATTTAATTACATTTTTGTCTTATTGATCAATATTCAGAGCGTCCAACTGTAGTTTTGGATCAACCTAAGCTGGTGGCTATTCCAGGAGAAACTGGATCTGTGATCTGCAATGCCACAGGACATCCAACACCAACCATACAGTGGGTCAAGAAGACTAACAAAGAAAAAATGGTGAGAAACGTATACATTTTTGTTAGCAATTTCAAAGCGTTTTGGAAATATGTTTAAGATAATAAAATCTTGCATGGGTTAAGGGAAATGCATGGGTTATGGCGACTAGGAGGGATTCTATATCTACAGGAAGTTTGACCCACGTACTCTTCTCTTCAGTCTTAATGACTTTTTCCTGTCTCTTATTGTCTTTCCTTTTTGCACGAACATGTGTGGGCAGACGAATGTGGAGGATTCTGAGCTGATTCTTGAAAATGTAATGCCCTCTGATGGCGGCTTGTACTCCTGCATAGCCAGCAATACGGCAGGAACAACCACTGAGGACTTCCAGCTGATAAGTAAGGCTCTTGAGGTGGCTTCAGTAGTAGTTAACTAACTTTGATTTGTTGATGTCTTTAATTTCTGAATAAACTTTCAATATTGCTTCTCATTAAAAATTATGTTCCTCTCTCTCAAAAGCCTGGCCTGGGACACCCGCTAAGTTCAGTGTGGCTCCGGGGCCCTCATCTTCTGTCCTCATCCAGAGTGCCTCAGTGCAAGATGGAGGGTCCTCCATTACCCAGTACATCCTTCAGTGGAAGAAACCGTCTGAAGACACCTGGAGTCAAAGCATTGTCAAGCCCACAAGTAAATAAGTCACTCAGAAAAGTGTAGTTTGTTTTGATGGTTTTGTAAATTCAAATGTGTGATGAAAACGCTTACATTTGTAGATCCCCTGGTGATCACGGGCCTTGAGCCGTACACAGAGTACTTCATTCGTTTTGCAGCCAAAAATTCTCATTTCCAGGGGAACTTCTCCACAGAACACAAGATCTTCACACAGTCCCAACGTGAGTATCAGCAAAGTTCTCTTCTGTCTATTCACTTCATCTGCTTCATATCCACCATTTTTGATGTTGATAGCTATTATTAATATTGTTATAACTTTTTATGCCATTGGCAGGCCACATGGAATCTGCACCCAATTTAGTATGCAGCTTTCTTAATTTTTAGCTTAAATAAATTGAGAGGCTACATGCATTATTTGTACTTTCTAAAAAATAAAAATTAATTTGTCACACCATTTGGACCATTAGGACCATACAATATCTGTATCTGTATCTACATATGTATCTGTCTGCAGATTCAGTTTTGGCGTGGCCATTGGTTTATAGGCCCAACTATTAGTTTTAGTGCTGTCAAACGATTAATCGAGATTAATCGCAATTAATCGCATCCAAAATAAAAGTTATTGTTTACATAATATGTGTGTATACTGTGTATATTTATTATGTATATATAAATACAAACCTTTTCCACGGCATTCTAATTTATTAAGATGCACCTGTACATGTATATATTTAAGAAAAATGTTATGTTTATATATTAAATATATTTATATATAATATAAAATATAAGAATATAAATGTATATACATGTAAATATTTTCAAAATATATACTGTATGTGTGTGTGTATTTATATATACATAATAAATATACACAGTACACATAGTATGTAAGCAAACTTTTATTTTGGATGCGATTAATCACGATTAATCATTTGACATTTATGACATTAATCATTTGACATTATTTTTCAATAATGAAATACATTTTATTAAGACAATTTTATTACAGTTGATACCATGTTATGCATCAATGCCTGTTTGCTCATCACATTTGTTCATGATTTGCCTCTCTGACCTGCTTGATGATGATTCTCCATGCATTACGACCTGCTCCTGGTCCCGGGGCCCATCCATTGCCTTATTCTGACCTTCCTTTGTAGATGGTAAATCAAAATTTTAAATGCATACATCTCCAGTTGACAGGCTAAAACACAAGCCTAATTGTTTACTGTGATATAGATGTGTGAAAATGAGTTTACCTGCATGTTTTCAATGCTGGAGAAAGCGAGAACAGAGAAAATTGCTACTTCAGGTTTCCTTCAGCATGAAATCAATGTTGGTCTGCCGCTCTCGCACATCTATACTATAGTGAATAATTTTGGAGCTTATCCACTGGATTGTCAATTACTTAAAGTGTTAGTTCACCCAAAAATTAAAATTAGCCCATAAATTACTCACCCTCAATTCATCCTAGGTGTATATGACTTTCTTCTTTCAGACGAATCCAGTCGGAGTTATATTAAAAATGGTCTTTGAGCTACATTAAAGTGATTATTACGTTTTGAATATGGATATTTTTCAAACAAAAAGGCATCGATTCGCTACAGAAGGCCATTGTTCACCCCACGGAGCCGTGTGAGACACTTTTTTTTAATGGATGGGCGCATTTTATTTAACTGCTTTTGGACTGATGCATGCAACACCCGCTGAGTGGCATTAAACAGCTTGAAAGATCAAAGACCATTTTTAATATAACTCCGACTGGATTCGTCTGAAAGAAGAAAATCATATACACCTAGGATGACTTGAGGGTGAGTAATTTATGGGCTAATTTTCATTTTTGGGTGAACTAACCCTTTAAGTATGATGCTGACAATTTAACTTTAATATAATACAGAGGCCAACAGTGAAACATCAAATATAGCATTCTTGGATTAATTAGGGTTGGGTGATAAAAATTTACAATCATTTTAATGTGCTTTTTATTTGGCCAATGACTAGATTTGTAAGAAATCACACACTTTTCACTTTCACACATCTCTTCCTTCTGTTCATTTAATAAATTAGTATAGAAAACATGCATTTTAATTGTATCTTTACTGTATTTTAGTTTTTGCGTTAAACATGTTCAATTATTTTAGAAATTAACTGTTTAAGAGCAAATTAAATATCAATATGTAGACTACCATTCTCTCTGTGTGTGTGTGTGTGTGTGTGTGTTCTTTTAAACTTGAATCCTTTTGAAAAAAAAATCCAGAAAAAAAAAATTGTATTACAGTTTCCACAAAGATATTAAGCAGCTCAACTGTTTTCAACATTGAATCAGCAAATTCAAATGATTTCTGAAGGATCGTGTGACACTGAAGACTGGAGTAATAATGCTGAAAATTCAGCTTTGGCATCACAAGTAAAAACATTAATATATGTTAAAATATATTCAAATAGAAAATGGTTACTTTAAATTGTAATAATATTTCACTGTTTTTATTGTAGGCCAATTTTTGATCAAATGCAGCCTTGGTGAGCATTAGAGACTTATTTAAAATAATAAAAATTAAAATTGTACCAACCCCAAACTTTTGAAATGATAGTGTACAACAAATATCATCAAAATAAAATAAATAAATAAATATAAAATAAAATAATACATTTATTAATACCAATATCACCCAGCCCAAAGATCAACCTGTTACACTGTTTCTTTGTTCCTTGTATCTAATGTTTCCTCTTTCCCTCGTGTAGGAGAACCCGACAGCCCCATTCTGTCTCTGAGCGAGAAAAAGCTGGACAAGAACTCAATCTACATCCCCATTAAACAGCTAAAAGATGGAGGCTTTCCCATCCTACACTACGTTGTACGCTACAAAGGGGTCAGTCTGAAGTCCAGCCGAAAACTTCTCACTTTATCTCTGCAGTATATGTATTTTTCACAAGCCATATATCTAAATATAAAATGTCACTCGTTTGGAATAGAACAAGGAGAATGAGGAATGGACTGAAAAAGAAATTCCTGGAAACTCCAGCAAAATCCAGTTGAACAATCTCCAGTACGATGCTAACTATCAAATGGAAGTTTATGCAGTAAACCACAATGGCTCCTCCAATACTGCCAAAATTAACTTCACCGTCCCACAACCTGGTAGGATTGATTAGAGCAAGCATAATAATATCATGCATTATGTGCTTAAAGGGGTCCTATTATGCTCTTTTACAAAGTCTTGATTTTGTTTTGGGGGTGTACTAGAACAGGCTCTCATACTAGGTTGTTCGAAAAATATTTTTCACATATTTTACATTATTACAACACCTCTCTCCCCAGTCTGGCATGAACGGCTCGAATAGTTCAGCATAATAGGACCCCTTTAACAAATAATTCACCCTTTTACTGATATGAATTGATTTCTCTCTCTCTTGCAGTCAGTCAGTCGGCGTTAGGGAAAGGAGGTGTGGTGGGAATTGTAATGTTCATCTTCTTGCTGCTGATGGTGTCAGTAGATGCTTTCTGTTGCTACACCAACCACTGCGGCATGCTTAATTTCCTCGCTCGTAAACTATTTGGACACAAGGTGTCAGAGTCTAAAGGGATGGATGAAGAGGCCAATAATTCCTCTGGGTAAGACAACTTCACCCTTAAGTGCACATGTTGTAGAGATAGACAAAAGGACTGTTCTTTTCTGTCCTAGATTTCCTACAAAGAGCCATTGTTTGCACATAATGTTAGTTTATGGTGATTGCCATGGGCGACATTAGGGGGGGGCATATCGTTAGTCATGGAATCCCTGATGTCAGTCCCGCTGCAATTGGTGCAGTTATCCAAGCCCAGACCCAGTTGTACGGGGGTACTAGACTGCGCTAAATACCCTCAAACGAAAGCAAAAGCAATTAAAGATCTGGCGAACTATCCAATGTGTTTTTGCGGCATTGAACAATGTAGCCAATCACAGACATATCTGTTGATTTCTTCAACGCAGTGGCCAATCAGAAATGTTAGCGTTTTCAGAATTCACTCACCGTTGAAAGCGCCGGAGTTTTGCACGCTTGTGATTCATCTCATAAGTGCAGACGTGATGTAGCGTAAATAAGAGATTCATTGTGTAGTTTAGAGAGCTTCATTGATTATAACGGAACTTTGTGAGATCGCAATGAACTAAGATGAGTGATGCTTTTAGTGATAAAAATGGGAGTGCGCTTTGCGTGCTTTCTAGGCTATAATCCATTCCGAATTTGTATGAAACTTTCGTTTTTCGGACACATACATGCTGCAACGTTTCGGGAATTACATCAGCATATTTATGCTGGATTCATTCTAGAAATATCAGAGATTGACACAGTGATAACCAAAGCAATGGACGGGACAAAAATGCCTCAGTGATTTCTTCTGGAACTGGTCCTGGCCAAACTTCCACAGACAGTGCGCGTGAGCGAGATCCAGTTCACGGACTGAAAGCGTGTAAACTTTATTGAGATTGGGACATATCAACCATTTCATTTCCAGTAACGGACGGTAGAAAGGTCAGAAATGAATGGTATGCAATTTATGACAGACTAGTCCCACAACTGATTGTTTATTTTTTCCTCACGTCTCACCTTTAGTAACAACGATTCAAAACGGACACATTTCAAGTGACACGGGAAAAAGACAAAAAAACGTGACACGGAAAACTTAAACATCAGAAAAGCGTGCACATTTCTGGTTAAAAATGAAAGGCCACTTAAAACAGGAAGCATCACCATTCAAATCAGCAACGAGTCAAAGCTCCACAGTTTAGTAAACGCAGGCAACCTCTTGAAGTTATTCTTGACTGTGCTGTATTGACTGATTTGATGCATGGTAGGGCAATGTTTTGATGCATACATCCGAAAAAGATTTATTTTGCCACTTTTTTTTTTTCTTGCCCCCCTGACTCAAGAGTCAAATGTCGCCCAGGGTGATTGCATATAGTTCTTTAAAGGAATAGTTCACCTCAAAATTGTACCCCTCCCTCAATTTCAAATGTTTTCACACAAGAAGTGGATGCAAAACATTCCAAAATAGACCAAAAGCACAAAAAATGTATCATAAATGAAGTCTGAAAGACTTGTACGAAGTCTTCTGAATTCATATGATAGCTTTGTGTGAGGAAAAGTCCTCGCATAATTTTCATTTTTGGGTGAACTATTCCTGTATGTAAAGTACATACACATCAAGAAAGTGCAAAGATACTTTACTTTGGTATAGAAGTGTAAATAATTAAATAATGTAAAAAATAAATAAATAATACATTTTATTGTATTCCTCACTGTTATGAACTGGTATATGACATCATAATGGCAAAAAAAAAAAATCAAAAGCTGATTACAATTGAAACGATAACACTTCACAATAAAGATTGTATAAAGTTCAAAATAAAGGTTGAGACATACTTGACAATAAAGAATAGAGGGTTTTTACCTAATTTTTTAAAATCATGTTTAATGTTAATTTCTACACTAAATTAGAAATTAACATTTTTACTAGCATAACAACCAAGATAAATTAATTCTATACATTTATAAATTAGATAGATAAGAAAATAATATTTTTAATTAATGCATTTTGAACTAACAAACCAAGTGTTAAATACTATAAAATAATATTTTAACTATTTTTTTAGAATACATATAGACAAAATGATTAATAATTCTCAAAAAGCTCATAAAGATGTTTCTTAACAATTAACCTTATGAACTTTTGATATTATGTCTAAGATGGTGCCAAAGATTTTTAAACTTAACATTTTCTATCTAAAAGACCAATTTTAGAGCTTTGCATTTAGATGGAGTTGCTGTTTCCTGTGTGTGATTGCACCCCCCTAAGCTTCAGTTCTCTTGCGTCCTTTGATACAGAGACGTGAAGCTGAGCGGGCTAGCACTATCACGAGGCAGCATCCCAAAGCTTCAGTCACCCAGTGGGGCAGTGAATGGCCTTCATTCAGAGGTCACGTGTGACAAAGCGCCTCTTACCAAATTCGAGTAGGTGCCAACCTCAAAGGGATGAATGCAGCTGCGCATCAAAGCTGTCATTCACAAAAAATGGCATGTGGGCTTTATTTTACGCAACCAGGTTTAAAGGAATAGTTCACCCAAAAATTACCAGTTTGTCATGATTTACTCCTCAAACTTTGCAAACTGCATATGACATTCATGGTTATACTGCCTATATACATACCATAAAATAGTAAACAATGAGTAAATAATCACCGAATTTTCATTTTTGATGAACTATTGCTTTACTGCCATTTTTAACTCATGTTTCACAATTTTTTATTATTTTTTCTATTATCCATTGCCCCAGAAAACAAACAATCCAGCTGCCTCATTAACACAGAAAGCAGCTTCACATTCATTGTAGAAATAATCTCTCTTTTTTTTTTTTTTTGTAGGAAGAAACCAGAATCTGGTGATCCAGCAGCAGAGGCCTAGAGGAAGATATTTATACAGGACACAATTTGAATTCACTGAGTGAAGGAACTTCACACAAATCTTGGGACATCTGATTATGAGCTTAAGGGTGAAGTGTGTCATTTATTTTAAATACTATATGTAAGATATTTGTATCCCAAAATGTTTAAACTCTACAGCTCTGTGGTGCTATGAAACATGGTTCAACCAATAGCATGAGTTTTGGGGCGGGACCATCTGTTTGTCTGACCAATGACAGATGGGGGAGTGTTTGAGAAACCTATTTGTAAGATATAAAACTTCATAAATGACATACTTTTTATTTAAGTGATGCCATCTGGAACAAACATACAAACATCATAAAGGACGACTGTTATTTGCAGGAAAACGTTCAAGTCCTGTGCGATTTAGATTATACTTAATAAATTGTACTACATGGAAATGTAGGAGTATTATGAGTGTGATCCAGCACTGTAAATACTGTACATGACAAATGCTGCTTGAGCTGAATGTACAGTGGGTACGGAAGGTATTCAGACCCCCTTAAATTTTTCACTCTTTGTTATATTGCAGCCATTTGCTAAAATCATTTAAGTTAATTTTTTTTCCTCATTAATGTACACACAGCACCCCATATTGACAGAAAAACACAGAATTGTTGACATTTTTGCAGATTTATTAAAAAAGAAAAACTGAAATACCACATGGTCCCTTTGCTGTGACACTCATATATTTAAATCAGGTGCTGTCCATTTCTTCTGATCATCCTTGAGACGGTTCTACACCTTCATTTGAGTCCAGCTATGTTTGATTATACTGATTGGACTTGATTAGGAATGGCCCAGCCAGAGCCCTGACTTAAACCCAATTGAGCATCTCTGGAGAGACCTAAAAATGGCTGTCCAACAACGTTTACCATCCAACCTGACAGAACTGGAGAGGATCTGCAAGGAGGAATGGCAGAGGATCCCCAAATCCAGGTGTGAAAAACTTGTTGCATCTTTCCCAAAAAGACTCATGGCTGTATTAGAGCAAAAGGGTGCTTCTACTAAATACTGAGCAAAAGGTCTGAATACTTAGGACCATGTGAAATTTCAGTTTTTCTTTTTTAATAAATCTGCAAAAAATGTCAACAATTCTGTGTTTTTCTGTCAATATGGAGTGCTGTGTGTACATTAATGAGGAAAAAAAATTAACTTAAATGATTTTAGCAAATGGCTGCAATATAACAAAGAGTGAAAAATTTAAGGGGGTCTGAATACTTTCCGTACCCACTGTATGTTCAGTAATGAGCAGATAAAAGCAGGATGCAGCTAAGTAGAATATGATGTTAACGTGTTAAAGTGTAATATTACTGTCATAATGGGAGCATAATATCATAGCATAATAGCATCACTAGTGTTAATTTATTGCGTGTTTAACATACGTTTGTAGCTTGTATAAAATCTTGATTAAAGGAACAGTTGAAAGATTTGGAAATAAATAGATTTGGAAAGACATGACTTTTCAGTTTAATGTGAACGATAATGGCTTTTGTAAAGATAAAAATAACTGTGTGTGTTAGATATAGATATTACTTTGCATTTTATTTGTTTCAGCATCATATATTGTTACATTAATGCACCATGTATGAATGTTTTGGTCAAGTGATATGTGGATGTAAATACAGATGCATGCAACAAGATGTACATATAGATTTATTAATAGTTTTTGATCTTCACTGTACATTGCATAAATTATTTCTTTAATGCTTTTATACTCATAGAGTGACCCTATAGTAATTTTGTACTCAATGTAAATGTATTCTCAACTATAGACATTTGATTCTTTTGAATAAAATGAGACAAATACATACAACAGCTGCTTGCTAAAGCTCATTATTCACAGTGCTAAGATTCATTCAGTCTTTGTAACTAAGAAGGCTGTAGATCACATCTTGACTGTTGCAATGTGGCCTACAAAACAAAAGAAATGTATATTAGACTATATATATATATATATATATATATATAGCAACATATAGCAATTTGGTCTACAAAAGAAATGCCAATTTGATTCAGCTAAAAGGCAGCAACTGATTTATTTTATGTTTTATTTTTTACAGTAGCCTGTTATTGCTTATAGAAAATGGTGAAACAATTTGACGTTCTTTATGTTAACTAATACTTGATGTCAACACAGCCAATTCAAGGGGTTTATAAATCAATTCCACCGCTTTTCTCCCTCAAATAATCATCATGACATTTTTTTTATCATTACCTGTCTGAGGTTGAGGAAGGAAGCCTTAAGTCTACATATGTCACATATGTGGTAAGGTTTTCCTCAGACTCTGGTGATTTTCTCAGGTTCTCATAGATCTCCTCTGTGACAGTGACTGCAGGTGTCTGATCAGAGATGAAAAATCACAGTATTGATTTAGTGCGCAGTTATAAGTACAGAATCTTCTTGCTCATTTAAAATGAGATGAACTGTTCATGTGTTTAATACCTGTTCTGCGGGCTGCTTCTTTGACGTAAACAGTTTCCTCCTGTAAAGATGTAAGCAGATAACGTTTAATTTCCTCCTCGTTAAATTCAATAAGCCGTCTAACCTGACTAGATTCCGTTAAAAGGAATCATTCAGTATTATTATGTGTTAATAATTTAGAATGCTGAGAATACTACAATTATTATGTAGTAAGTGCAAGATTTGCGTAAACCGATTGCATGTTTGACTGGCCCATCGATAATGAAATCAGAACAACGCAATACTGAACGCAGTAGCTATACATGATGATGGCCATCGAGGGCTTGTGTAATGTGTAGTGTCATTTCCACACAGTACAAACTCATGCAATCAGTTCACGTTTAACACATGAACTTCGTTCTCTCTGCATTTCAACAATATGTGCATCCACTCACCTTATAATGAGACCAAACATTAACAGTACAGCCATTAGAAACAAAAACACAGCTGTTGCAGTCAGCAAGAAATTTCGATGACTAGGCACTATAGAAACAAACAAAAAATGGAATAAATTTGGGTAAACTTTGTTTAGAATTGCATAATTTACTTACTATGTCTTATGCAAGCTTTATGCAATATGCCTAGGTGATATTTTTCCAAAATGTGCAGTATAATGTTGTTATTTCCATGTGTGATTAATGAAGCAGTCACATTTAACATTATTGATGTTATAAAACATTATTTTTTTACTCAAACGCCACTCACATGATATTTTTCATACACTGCCGGTATCTGTATATATAGGCTACTGCACAATATTTAGTAAGCAATAAGCTAGCAGTGTTGGGGGTAACTCATTACAAGTACGTAATCAGATTACTTTTGTCAAGTAACTAGTAAAGTAACACATTACTTTTTTAATTTACAAGAAAATATCTGAGTTACTTTTTCAAAAAACTAGTATTCCATTTCGAACACAATTTCTTTCTTCGTGATTGAAATATTCCCTATTACCTTCGACTTTCAGTGGTGTGACTGTAGAGTTTTGAGAACCCATGTCATTTTTAGCAATGCAGAAGTACTGTCCGCCATCCTTCTGACTGGCAGATTTGATGGAGAATTCACGATCAGATCCTATATAAGAGACGTTTGCTTCTTTGATCATAAACCAACTGTAGTTTGTCACTGCAGGATTGGCATTGCTCTTACAGATCAGAGTCAGTGAGTTTCCTTCTTGTATCTTTCCAGATGACAAAACGGCTATTTTGACGTTCTTTGGACTATCTGTGGGGAGAAGCAACAGGATCTGTAATTGCAAGAGAACTATGAAACTTTGGCATGCAGTGGCGCAGATGTTGCATCAAAAACGTTGACTGTGGGTTAGTGGGATTTTCTGAAATCGTCCAGCTTCCTCATTTCAAGGCTTTACAGGCGCTTATTTAACATAGAGGTCTGTAGCAGTTTCAAATGCAGCATCTTACTCTAATAGGCATACATATATGAAGCCCAGACATTACACTTTAAAATAAGTGCTTTATATTTTAATATATTTTAAAATGTGGCAGTAGCCATTACTCCGGTCTTAAAGGATCATTCTAATATGCTGATTTACTGCAACATTTCTTATTATTCTCAATATTAAAAACAGTTGTGCTGATTAATATTTTTGCGGAAACTGTGTTTATGATGCCTTAAAAGGCACTTCACCAGGTTTTTGAACAAAGCCATGATGTGCTTTAAATGACAGACTAGCCAGAGATGTGAACGTACATCTTACGTCAAGCAATATTTCATCTGCTGAAGTTGTGCTGCTGTTCTTCAGACCGCAGGAGTAGTTGCCAAAATCATCGTGAGAGACAGAGGTGATTTGGAGCACACTGTCAGTGGCTTCTGGAATCAGACGTTGGTTTTTAAACCAGGCAAACGGCTCTTGTGTTGGGGTGCAGTTTTCTGTGCTGCATGTCAATGTCACAGAGTCTCCTTCATGGATGTGTTCATTCACCTTTTTTGTTTTTACTGTTACTCTAAAAGGTAGAACTGTTAAAGGTAATGTAGATTAATGAAATGTAACCAGAAGCCTGTTTAAAAACTAAAAAGACTATCAGCATCCCATCCTTTATTGGCACTGATGGTTCCATGAAGAACCTTAAACAACCATGGAACCTTTCCATTGCTCAAACGGTCCTTTATAGTGGAAAAAATGTTATTCAGATTATTCAAATGTTTTTAACACTAAGGGAAAAAATGGTTCTTTTAAGAACTGTTTGCTGAAAGGTTCTTTAAGGAACCAAAAATGGTTCTTGTACAATATCACTACAAAAAAAATTAAGAGTGTATATGCTGGAGATAGTGATTTGCTGATATTTTATTTCTCATTGAACAAGTATAGCCTTTCATTTACCTGCTACACTGAGGTTTATGCCACCCGGTCCAGTGTATTTTCCACGAGAGGAATATGTTTCAAAGCGAAAGAAATACATTCCAGTGTCACTTTTGGAGACATTGTGTAACTGCAGTGAGCAGTTTTTGTCTCGGTTTGCATAAGCTGTTCTGTTTTTGTACAGCTGGTGAATCTTTGCTGCTTCTGAGTTATAGGCAGATATTCCCACCTGTGATCCGTCTTGTTTCTGATGAGCTTCTGGTTTGAACCAATATGTTGTTTTAAGGATGCGATAATCTGAATAGTCAAACATGCAGCTGAAATCCACAGATGATCTTTCGAATGCACATATGCTTCTAGGGTAGTATGAAACCAACCATGAAGCCACAGCAGCTAAACACACAAAAAATGTTTGTTAAGATTTCAATGTCACTATTACTCCTTGTTGTTTTTTGGAGTCTAGACTTAAAATGAAGATTCTTATAGACTATCAGTGACCAGATCTGACCAAAATGTACAGCAGCAAACTGTTTAGTGGCCACAAAATGGCTTAAATGATTTATGAAGCTTCAAAATAAGCTAAATCAGCTACAAAATAGACATTTTTCTTATTTTATTTTTATTTATTTTTTTGGTTTCATGGTAATTTTAAAAGTGTGAAATCCAGACATGGAAAAGTCATGGAATTTTTTTTTTATGAAATAGATTTATGTAATTATACCAAGCTCTTAAATATTTTATTGAGCAGTCATTACAGCAGAAATAGCTTTGCCTTATATATTATCATAGAGTCAAACAGGCTGAGAACCACTCAATCTCATTCTATTTAATCAATAACATAATCTATAAATAAAAAAAAAATACTCAAATACAAAAACTCACCTGATAAAAGCAACTGCAATAATATGCTGATGTAAAACATGTTTTATCCCTTTAGCAATTTTATCTAAGAAGAAAACACTTTTTTATATGCATCAGTAAGTTTCAGTCTTACTCCACAACAGGCCTAATATATACAGTACTTAAGCTTGCATCAGTAAACGGATATCCTTGTTCCATGGTGGAAAGCTTCCCTAAATCTGTGCTTGTATTTAATTCCTTTATTCTATGCTTAAATTTGAACAAAAATATGTTTGTTTGGTATATTTGATATGATTTAAATCATGTCTAAGTCCATAATGTTTATTTAGTGAAACTCTGCTGATGATTTTTAACACTTAAACAACATCTTAAACAGGAACCTAAAAAGGAAATGACAGCCGATGTGAGATGATGTAAGAATTTATTAATTATAGAGGGTGATGGAGGTCAGTAAAAGTTATTCTCATCCTGTCAGAAGCATTGAGAGAAAGTTCCCTCTACATTCTACATCAAGTCTGTTTTGCCCACCATATTGCATTTCTCTTTGAAAAGGAGAATGTTAAGAATAACATGGAATTGCAATTGAACATCTAAAAAAATATGACTGTATTAATTAGTGTGATACCTACTTCAGGGTGTAGTGTGAATGTTCTTGTGAACTTTTTTGACAGCACGTCTTGACTCATCTGTATCCTTACAGTTTTTGTAGTATTGCTAAGTCTATAGCGCCCCCTGCTGTCAAGGCAAAACAAGCTTTATCAGAATCAGAATCAGAATCAGAATGAGCTTTATTGCCAGGTATGTTTACACATACGAGGAATTTGTTTTCGTGACAGAAGCTTCCACAGTGTAACAGAATGACAGTGACAGAACAAAAAACACAGATAATAAAAATAAAAAATAAATAAAAAATAGAACAAGTAAATTCATTAGTATTAGTTAGTATGGGTAATAACTGTAATAACTATACTTAGTCGTATACGGTCTAAATAATACTAATAATTCTCCTGTAACACAGTGACTAATGCAAATCGATCAGTAGTGATTTGGAGGGGTTTATTTTTATTTATTTATTTATTTATTTTACGAAGCGATACAAGAGACCTAACATGAGTTGGGAATATAAAAAGAATGGAGGGAATAGTTTTGGTTGGAAGTATGAACAGTGGGTCAAGGATTGTGGTCTGGAGAATGAAGAAATCTGTCCCAACATGCCATTAAATGGGGTATCAGTATGGAATATTCCTGAACCCAGTGTTGAAATGAGATTGTTGGAGGCCCGGGAAAAAGCAGAAGGAAGATATACTAATAGTTATGAAATCAATGTTTTTATGAGAGAAAATTTTTATTCTTTTATACAGATCTATACAGATGGGTCTAAAGACCCAATCAAACAAAAAGTGGGCATAGGAGTGTACATTCCAAATTTAAGACGAAAATAAGTTTAAGGTTAAAGGGGTCATAGGATGCCCATTTTCCACAAGTTGATATGATTCTTTAGGGTCTTAATGAAAAGTCTGTAACAGTTTGGTTAATTTCTCAATGGTAGAGTAAAAAAACCACCTTTTTTACCCTGTCAAAAACAGCTCTTTTCAGAGCATGCAGATTTGTTGTATTTTCCTTTAAATGTTAATGAGCTCTGCTGACCCCGCCCCTCTCTTCCGAGCCGCTCTCAGAGAGACTGTTTACTTTAGCTGCATTCATCGTGAAACTTGCTAATTAGCACATTATTAGGAAAGGTGATTTGCAAAGATTCGTTAAAAAAACCTTACACTTACTTCTGAGTGGGGGTGGGGGGCATTCCCTTCAAAAACAAACATAATCCACTGCCAGTTCAGCGGCTCAGATGTCGGGTGTAAATGAAACTGCTGTTCATTATTACATCCAACAACAGAACACCTCAATCGCTTAGGAGTCATTCTTGTCTACATCTGCCAAATTGTCCGTATATTCTACAGAATTAACTGCTGTAATAGTAGGATTGCAGTGGGTAGAACAGATTAAGCCAAATAGGACTCCGACTGTAATTTGCTCAGATTCTTCATCAGCTCTTAAAAGTATATTGTCGACAAAAACTGATAGAGAAGATCTGCTAGTAGAAATTTATACATTACTGTACAGACTGAAAATAGAGGGTATAATCTTATACTGTATAATCGTACCGGCACATATCGGGATAGTAGGGAATGAAACAGCGGATAAGTTAGCAAAAGAAGCTTTAAAGAAAAACTTGGTGGATGTTTAGGTACCTCTGGGAAGAAATGAGATCAAATCAGTAATTAATAGGGAAATAATAAGAATATGGCAACAAAGATTTGGCAAAATAGCAGCACAGGTAGGTGGTATTATAATATTGTGAAATCAGTAGGGAAAAAAGAACAGTTTTATGGAAGACACCGAAAGGAAGAAGTAATGATTTCTAGATTAAGGATGGGTCACACAGGACTAAATTCAACACTTGCATTAATGGGGAAGCATGAAAATGGTATGTGTGATGAATGTGGTGTTTTTGAAACAGTAGAGCATGTGCTCTTTAAATGTAGTAAATATGAAGATCAGCGTAACAGTCTTTTTAGCAATATAAGGAACAGACCAAGTGAGTGTCATGGACCTTCTGGGAAAGGGTTTGAGTGATAGTCAGATGTTTAAGGTGGTTTTAACATTTTTAGAGCTTACATGATTAGTGCAGGATTTAGTGTTTGAGGATGAGGATCATGATGCTTCTGCCCATCTCAGAGGTTGAGGAGCACAGTGTGGAAGCTGGAGGAGCTGAACACGCAGCACCAGCTGAAGCTTGGGCTCTGATCCTCTGGGGTGGGTGGGGCATGTGCGCAAGATATACAGTAGGTGGCGGTAATACTCCTAAGGAGTGAACGGCCATTGACGAAGAAGAAGAAGACCCAACATGATCTCACTTTCCTGCGCCTCCACTGAAGAAGGACCAAAGGACTCGTGTGACGTATTTCATCTGCGCCAGAAGGAGCGGTAACGTCGAGGAAAACAAATGATCCAGTTCTGTTCATCTGTCTTTTTATTGTATTCCCGCATATTTGCTTGAATTTCTTAATCAGGACAGATTTCACGGCGAGTATGTATTTAGTTAAAGCTAGCTTACTGTAGCGGGGCTGTAGATAATGTTTAATTCAGTCTGGAGCTTTAAAACAACAGAATCATGTGGCATCTGAACATTATTTCTCGGTCATTTTCTAACAAGTAATCGATTCAAACAGTGTTTATTTCTTTAAACTAGACAGTTAAGCACAGTTTACCACAGACGGAATCTCTTTGTTTTATTTATGCTTATTGATTTCTGTTCTTATTTTTTTTTCTGTACTGTAGATACATTGGTTGTCTCTCAAAACGTAGTGAACTGAATTTCAAGAGCGTGCAGCATGTTTGGAGTGCATGGGTTTGCTTTTTAATCATCATAGGAGTGTGCAGCATTTCTGGCCATAAAGGTGCAGATGAAACAGGCTTGTCATTCCCAAAATGCTAGACAAGCAGCTTGCTGCGATTTGATTTGAGGCACAACCATTGATTTATCTATTGAGGTTTGTTTGTTTATATATTTATTGACTTCATTATTTATTTATGTATTGCAGATAACGATTAGTATGGCGTTAAAATCTGGAGAGGAGCGCCTGAAGGAGATGGAGGCTGAGATGGCGCTGTGAGTTCTTCACATTTGATTTCTCTCATGTTCAGTTCCAGCTGTTTATTTGCAGCGTATTGTTGCTCTCAGGGCAGTGTTGTAGTGTTTGGAGTGTGTAGAATAGGACGTTTCTGACAGTATGCATGCTTCTCTTGTAGGTTTGAGCAGGAGGTGTTAGGAGGACCTGTGGCACCTACAGTGGTTGAAGCTGTGCCAGTCGCTCTGGCAATGCCAGCCGTACCCATCATCAGGCCCATCATTGGTACAAACACCTACAGAGAGGTATTAATTATTTCTAACTCAAAAAATATGCCTAATATTTTACGTTGTATATTTTTATAAGCTGAGATCCAAAAATGTAAGACTATTAGTGAAAATGCTTTTGTTTAGCATTTTATTTTTTTTAAATTTACAAATTATTCAGATGTACTTGTTTATTTTTTAATGACACATTTTTACATTTCATTACAATAACTTAAATAAAAAGTGTAATTTAGAAAATAACAAATATTGAGAATATACTTTAAAAAGATAAGATTTTTTTCCCCCAAAATCCTAAAATCCAATTTTAATTGAAATTTTAATTTTATTTAAATTGTAATTTAATATATATTAATATATATAAAATATATATTGCTTGAAGCATTCATCAATTCCTTGTTTTACAAGCTAGTTTATTTTTTTAATTTTTTCGTAGGTCCAGCTGAGTTTGGATGCAAGAGCTGCCACTTTTGTTGGTCCTCCACCTACATTTGTTGGTCCTGGTACATCTATATAAATCCACATTTTCTCATTACAGACTTTAAGACAAAGTTATATATAGAAATGAGCTGACAATCATATGTTATTTATCTGTAGCTATGCCGGCAATAGCGCCTCCTCCAATGATGCGTCCAGCATTTGTCCCGCACGTCTTACAGAGACCAGGTAATCAGATTCAGTCCTATATTTTCTTTCAAACTTTTGTTCATTTACGTATTAATAGTTATATGTGACCCTGGACCACAAAACCAGTCTTAAGTCGCTGGGGTATATTTTTAGCAATAGCCAAAAAAAACATTGTATGGGTCAAAATTATCGATTTTTCATCTAATGATGCCAAAAATCATTAGAATATTAAGTAAAGATCATGTTCCATGAAGATATTTTGTAAATTTCCTACAGTAAATATATCAACTTAGTTTTTGATTAGTAATATGCATTGCTAAGAACTTCATTTGGACAGCTTTAAAGAAATGTTTTTTTTGCACCCTCAGATTCCAGATATTCAAATAGTTGTATCT